>NC_091768.1:4242424-4545454 GCF_029378745.1 Bos indicus | reverse complement strand
CACTCATTTGTGTCCTACTCTTTGTGACCCTATGCATTGTACTCTGCCAGGCTCCTCTGTCCATGGTATTTTCCTATAAGGATATTAGAATGTGTTGCCAGTTTTTCCTCTAGGGGATCTTCTCAACCAAGAGACTGAACCTGAGAATCTCTGTTCTCCCTTGTTACTATACCACAATGCAAACTATGGTAGTTTTTTAACGCTCAGTTGCAATATGAAATGTGACATTTTATTAATATGTTTCATTCTCTGTTGCAATAAAAATTACTTGACCTTTCTCACATTTTAAACACCCCTTTCCCATGTGTTGATTGCTTGGGAAATAAGATTCAGTGAGTTATTCGATGAAGTTTTCCAGATGTTCAGACATCCTTTATCAGTATCAAAAATTCACGTTCATTAATATCACCATCAAACTTATCAGAAAGTCTTTGAAGTGTTAAGAAGCTGTCAAGCTCATAGTTTTAGCTACAGGTTTTGAAAATTTTTAATTTATGTTTGAAATCTTGAGGGTTACCATTGGTAATAAATAATGTCAAAGTATTCTTTCAAGTTTGAGAAGTGCCCCCGTGATAAAAGTGTGTAGTTCAAATAAAAAGTTATTACACTACTGTGTACTTAAACTAAGCAAGTTATGAAATAGTTGCAGTATAAGCAACTATAAAATTTTTAATATTCTCATGGCATAATACAATTTGTAAAGATCATCTATATGCTTCCCAGATGGTACTAGTGGTAAAGAAACCACCTGCTAATGCAGGAGACTCTAGTTCAATCACTGGTTGGGAAGATCCCCTAGTGGAGGGCATGGCAACCCCTTCTAGTATTCTTGCTTGGGAAAACCAATGGAGAGAGGAGCCTGGGAAGATAGAGTCCTTATGGTGGGGAAAAGTCAGACACGACTGAAGCAACTTAGCACACCAGCACAAAAGTCATCAATATCAACATTTTTGAAGTATGAGTGAAAATGAATGTAAATAAAATGCCCAGTAAATATATATAATGCTCAACCCACTATTATACTAAAAAAGTTTAATTATTTCCCAATTACATACATATATAGGTTTTCTTTTTTTTTTAAACTGTCCAAATTGAGGTGTGTGTATATATATATATATATATATATATATATATATATATATATATGCATACCACTGTGTGTATCACAATAAACTGTGGAAAATTGTGAAAGAGATGGAAATCCCAGACCACCTGACCTGCCTCTTTAGAAACCTGTATTCAGGTCAGGAAGCAACAGGTAGAACTGGACACGGAACAAAAGACTGGTTACAAATAGGAAAAGGAGTACGTCAAGGCTGTATCTTGTCACCCTGCTTATTTAACTTTTATGAAGAGTACATCATGAGAAACGCTGGGCTGGAAGAAGCACAAGCTGGAATCAAGATTGCCAGGAAAAATATCAATAACCTCAGATATGCGGATGACACAACCCTTATGGCAGAAAGTAAAGAAGAACTAAAGAGCCTCTTGATGAAAAGGAAAGAGGAGAGTAAAAAAGTTGGCTTAAAGCTCAACATTCAGAAAACTAAGATCTTGGCATCCGGTCCCATCACTTAATGCAAATAGATGGGGAAACAGTGAAAACAGTGGCTGACTTTATTTTGGGGGGCTCCAAAATCACTGTAGATGGTGATTTCATCAATGAAATTAAAGGATACTTACTCCTTGGAAGGAAAATATGACCAACCTAGACAGCATATTAAAAAGCAGAAACATTACTTTGCCAACAAAGGTCGGTCTAGTCAAGGCTATTGTTTTTCCAGTGGTCATGTATGGATGTGAGAGTTGGACTATAAAGAAAGCTGAGCACAGAAGAATTGATGCTTTTGAACTGTGGTGTTGGAGAAGACTCTTGAGAGTCCCTTGGACTGCAAGGAGATTCAACCAGTCCATCCTAAAGGAGATCAGTCCTGGATGTTCATTGGAGGGACTGATGTTGAAGCTGAAACTCCAATATTTGGCCACTTGATGCAGAGAGCTGACTCATTTGAAAAGACCCTGATGCTGTGAAAGATTGAGGGCAGGAGGAGAAGGGGACGACAGAGAATGAGATGGTTGGATGGCATCACCAACTCAATTGACATGTGTTTCGGTGAACCCCAGGAGTTGGTGATGGACAAGGAGGCCTGGGGTGCTGCAATTCATGGGGTTGCAAAGAGTCAGACATGACTGAGCGACTGAACTGAACTGAACTGATACATACATATATGCTATTGAGATAGCTCATACATATATAGGTATCTCAAGGAAAACACACATGTTGAGATTTTTGTGAAAATTGGCTTTCAAATTTGTATAGGATTAAAAATGAGAAAACCTTTATAGGAAGTTCAAAATTTGTAAAAATAAAATAAAATGAAGAAAAAGACTGTTTTATTCGACCCATTAATTATATGAAATAAACTGTGTATTAAAACATGTGTCCCCAACTTCAGGCCCAGACTGGTACCAGTACCTGTTAGGAACTGGACCACAGAGCAGGAGGTGAGTGGCAGGTGAGCTAGTGAAGCTTAATCTGCAGTTTCCCATTGCTCTTCACCTCTCACATTTCTACCTGAAACTTCCACCCCCAGTTGGTGGAAAAATCATCACCCATGACTACATTCCCTAGTGTCAAAATGATTGGAGACCACTGTATTAAAATATAACATTGCTAGATATGTTTAATATTAACATGACCAAAATATTATGTGGTCTTTAGAAATCTTGTTTTTGATTGATTGACACATTTTTATTAAATATGTACAATAGTAAAGAAAATAAACCAGTGTGTCAAATACCATTTTCTCAAAGAAACCCTCTGATGTGTATAATAGTCACTCATAATCAGCTTGGTCATCTATTTATCTTGACAAAAAAGTGTTTCTTTGCTTATTTTAAATATTTTTCTCAGGTAAATATAAGTTTCATGAAGAAACATATTTTTACTGTTTATTCCCTTATTCCTAGCAGATACACAGAAGCTGATATCTGGTAGAAAGAATTGGAAGAATTGTTATGTTAATGATTAGATGAAAATTAACATGATACAAATTTGGGAGTGAGAAACTTTTATTTTTTATAGCTTTCTGAGTTTGTTTTATTTATTTTTTTAACAAATTATTTTTCAGGACAGTTTTGCATGTTGCAATTACTAAAACTGAATGTTTGATAAAGTACAATCTTTTGAACAGTCATTCCATATCTTTGTTTTTTTTTTTTTTTTTTCAAGTTAGAAATTCTTTTATTACTCAGTTTAAGGGATGTTTGATTTCTAATGCAGCTCTTCTATATTCAAAGTAAGTACTTTATTTCTCTCTGTATTTACTCAATTCCTACCATGCTTGTGTTTTTGCTTTTGTTTGTTTGTTTTTTTAATTTGTTTTGCTACTCACAGTAGACAATTCTGTTTTTGCCATGGGATAAGATTTTCTATATCTCTGGAATTGCTCTCCTGAGTATACTTTCTGGAATGTCAGGTTATTATTGATTTCTGAACCTTTGCTAGGGCATTTTGAAGATGTAAAGCAATTACTGTGAATTTTCACTGTAATTACCCTGTGGTGTCTTTATTTTGCTTAGAAGAAAACCTCAGGTGGCACAGCGGTCCATTGTAAACTCTCTGAAACACTGCTACATAACAAATGAAATTTCACACAAATTGACAAAGAATTCTTACTCTAATTATAAGGCCAACAGGAACATTTTCAGCTTTATTTATTACCTTGCCATTATCATTTCTTATTAATTACAAGATAATTTTGTAACTCATATAGATACAATGCTGTCCTTAATTATCTCTTTGATATTCAGGGCATACAAAGATTTAAAGGGATGTTTATTTTATGTATTAATTTATTAAAAAATAAATAAAGGAATGTTTAAGGCTTATGTCATGTGTTAACTGACATTTTGTATTCAGATTTTACTATGTTATCTTCTTTAGAACACTGTTTCTCACAACCCTTCCTCATTCTAGAAATTCTAGTTGTCTGCATACTAAGCTGAATGTATTGAGGATGGAGTTATCAAAATACTATAGAGTAGTCTGCCTCTTTCCTTATAGAATTTCCAGAGTTATATGCATGATCATTCTGTTGAAAAAAAAAAAGGGAAAGCAAGCAAGAAAAAGGCTCCTGAGCTTTGGAATGAGTGGATGAAAAAGCACCATAAAATTGTCATAAGTTCCAGGCATGTGATTTAGGGCAGGTTTTTTGTTTCTATCATATTAACATTTTTGTCAAAATGATTGCTTTTTGTAGGACCTGGATTATACACTACAGCCTATAAAGACTCACCCCTACCCACTAGATAGAGCAGTATTTCTTAGAGCCCTGAATGGCAACCAAAATAGACTCTCAGTTCAGTTCAGTTCAGTTCAGTTGCTCAGTCATGCAAAACTCTTTGCGATCCCATTAATTGCTGCACACCAGGTCCAACTGTCCATCACCATCTCCCGAAGTTCACTCAAACACACGTCCATCAAATCGGTGATGCCATGAGCCATCTCATCCTCTGTCATCCCCTCTTCCTCCTACCCACAATCGCTCCCAGCATCAGAGTCTTTTCCAATGAGTCAACTCTTAGCATGAGGTGGCCAAAGGACTGGAGTTTCAGCTTTAGCATCACTCCGTCCAAAGAACACCCAGGGCTGATCTCCTTTAGAATGGACTGGTTGAATCTCCTTGGAGTCCAAGGGACTCTCAGGAGTCATCTCCAACACCACAGTTCAAAAGCATCAATTTTTTGGCTCTCAGCTTTCTTCACAAAACAACTCTCACATCCATACATGACCACAGGAAAAACCATAACCTTGAATAGACGGACCTTTGATGGCAAAGTAATGTCTCTGCTTTTGAATATGCTATCTAGATTGGTCATAACTTTCCTTCCAAGGAGTAAGCGTCTTTTAATTTCATGGCTACAGTCACCATCTGCAGTGATTTTGGAGCCCCCAAAATAAAGTCTGACACTGTTTCCACTGTTTCCCCATCTATTTCCCATGAAGGGATGGGACCAGATGCCATGATCTTCATTTTCTGAATGTTGAGCTTTAAGCCAACTTTTTCACTCTCCACTTTTACTTTCATCAAGAGGCTTTTTAGTTCCTCTTCTCTTTCTGCCATAAGGGTGATGTTATCTGCATATCTGAGGTTATTGATATTTCTCCCGGCAATCTTGATTCCAGCTTGTGCTTCTTCCAGCCTAATGTTTCTCATGATGTTCTCTACATAGAAGTTAAATAAGCAGGGTGACAATATACAGCCTTGAAGTACTCCTTTTCCTATTTGGATCCAGTCTGTTGTTCCATGTCCAGTTCTAACTGTTGCTTCCTGACCTGCATATAGGGTTCTCAAGAGGTAGGTCAGGTGGTCTGGCATTCCCATCTCTTTCAGAATTTTCCACAGTTTATTGTGATCCACACAGTCAAAGGCTTTGGCATAGTCAATAAAGCAGAAATAGATGTTTTTCTGGAACTCTCTTGCTTTTTCCATGATTCGGCAGATGTTGGTAATTTGATCTCTGGTTCCTCTGCCTTTTCTAAAACCAGCTAGAACATCAGTAAGTTCACGGTTCACATATTTCTGAAGCCTGGCTTGGAGAATTTTGAGCATTACTTTACTAGCATGTGAGATGAGTGCAATTGTGTGGTAGTTTGAGTATTCTTTGGCATTGCCTTTCTTTGGGATTGGAATGAAAACTGACCTTTTCCAGTCCTGTAGCCACTGCTGAGTTTTCTAAATGTGCTGGCATATTGAGTGCAGCACTTTGACAGCATCATCTTTCAGGATTTGAAATAATTCAAGTGGAATTCCATCAACTGGAATTCCAGTACCTCCACTAGCTTTATTCATAGTGATGCTTTCTAAAGCCCACTTGACTTCACATTCCAGGCTCTAGGTGAGTGATCATACCATCGTGATTATCTTGGTCGTGAAGATCTTTTTTGTACTAAATATTGACAAAAGTTCCCTGACAATCTTATAGCATTCCAGGTGAGAATCACAACTTTAGGCTTTAAAACACACAACAACAGTGAAATAAACAAACAAACAAACAACAACAACATAACCTTTCATAATCACAAGGGTTCTCAAACTGAGGACAACATCAATTAAAGACAAAATCACCATGATTTCTTGGCCAACAGTATTTTTCAAAAGTTGGACCCAGTTATAGGGTTGAAGGTCCAGGTTTTGAAACTTTAATGTGCATACAAATTATCTAGGTTTTCATTTAAAATAAAGGTGCTTGGACTCCCATTTGTAAGAAATTTTAATTCAATAGCTTTTCAGTAGAGTCTGTCAAATAGAGTATTTATTTTTAAATAATGGAATCTATAGAATCACAGTATAAATGAGTTACTTCATAGAAAGTGTAAGAAATTGAATAAAAGTTGTTAAAACCGAATATAAAAATTAATGCAGGCAATAAAGTGTGGGATTGGGTGAAGGTTCAGAGAAATGCCCTGCTTTAGTGGGTAGAAATATATATATATATATTTTTTTTAATCTGTGCATGAAGAAGCCTCAACAAATATGTTTTACTTCTATTCCTCTGGAGTAAATGAGGTGACTTAGAAATACAAGTCATGCACAAACAATGAACAATGTTTTCGTGGGGGAAATAACAGCTGTTATCTTGAAAGGTAAAAGATTTTCTTTACTACGTTTAAAGTAACAAATGGTGAATTGTCTTTTACACAAAGATTTAGTTAAAAGCTGTATCTTGTCATTGCAAAAGATTTTGAAGTTGAAAAGATATAACTGAATGTAGCACTTGCCAAGTTAGTTACATTTCAGTGGGACATAAAAATAAACCAGTGGAGGCTTTACACTGATTTTGTCTGACCAGTCTCAGGAAGGAGCTCACTGACTAAATTTGGAGTATTCAGTGTTCCTTCCCAAACCTCCACTGACACAATCCCGTCAGTTCTTTGAAAACAGTGATTACTACACACAATCATCTCTGTCAGCTGAATACAGAATTCTTTTAAAAGAAACATTACCCAAGATATTTCCTTCGTGCTTCTTTTTTCAGCAAGTAGTTACGCTGAAATTTCAACAAAGACAAGTAGGACTACACTAAAGTGACTTTCTTTGGAGATATTGGACTAATAGTATAGCTTTTTCTTATTCTTCAATTTGTTTTTCAAATTCAATAGCTTTGTTAAAAGGCAAACACCATGAAGGTAGCACTGCTTCTAACCTGTTTCCTTTGCTGCTGAGTTCCCAGCTGTTAAAAAGAGTTCCTAAGGCATAGAAGCTGCTAAAAAAAAAAAAAAAAAAGAAGAAAAAAAAATGCTAGATGAACAAATAAACAAACTGCTTGTGTTGAATTCAAAAGGAGATAAGTTATTTAGTTGTCTCTCAAGCATTTCTGAGCAGAGGTAACTACAGATAAATACATTATCTGGTCATTTAAATCCCATCCTCCACTGTTGCCTGTCTCTATGTCTGGAAGAAGGCAATGTCCTTATCTTATTGTAAAAATAATTCAGAGACAATACAGGGAGATCAAGAAAGTAAAGTGAGAATTTATTTTTGCAAGAATACGCTCAGAGGAAGAGTGAGTAGACAGGTGAGGAAAGGCTGTCCTGCGTTTGTTTGTTTGTTTGTTTGTTTTTGACAAGCCAGTTATGAGGGGTGTATAAACGAAGGGGAACTTCTTGTAGTTCAGTTGGTAGTTGGTAAAGAATCCGCCTACAATGAAAGAGTTCCCAGTTTGACTTCTGACTTGGGAAGATCCCCTGGAGGAGGGCATGGCAACCCACTCCAATATTTTTGTCTGGAGACTCTCCATGGACAGAGGAATCTGGCGTACTACTGTCCATAGGGTCACAAAGAGTCAAACAGGACTGAGTGCCTAATCACAGCACATAAATGAAAGGACTGGATATTCACTGGAAAAGGAGGGGTTTGGGGGTTGTATTCCTTGATTTTCACCCCATCTCCACCTTCCCAAGGGGAGGAGAGATTGTATCCTTATTTAGCTTTTATAGGAAGTGTCATGGTGTTGGTACATGTTGGAAATTTCTTATCTGTAAGGTTAAATTTATTGTAATGAGAGCATAATGAGCAATGGGTTACTCTTTTTTTTTTTTTCTAATTTTTATTGGAGTGCAGTTGCTTTACAATGTTGTGTAATTTTCTATTGTACAGCAAAGTGAATCAGCTATGCATATCAGGATTTTCTTTCCATTTAAGTAACCACAGAGCACTGAGTAAAGTTCCACTACTGGGTATATACACAAAGAAAACCATAATTCAAAAAAAAAATTTTTTTTCAAAAAAAAAAAAAAAAAGAAAACCATAATTCAACAAGACATATGCACCCAAATCTTCATTGCAACACTATTTACAATAGCCAGGACAGAAACTATCTAATTGTCCACCAACAGAGGAGTGGATGAAGATGTGGTACACACACACACACTGAACTATTACTCTGCCATAAAAGGAATGAAATTGGATCATTTATAGAGATGTGGATGGACTTAGAGACTGTCATACAAGGCAACATGTTACATTCTGATGCAGGAGATTCCCCCCTTCTCCCATGTTTCTTTATCTGCCACTAAGACCTTATCACCCAAAATATGTGGTTTCCTATCAGTCTGGAGGTTCCTGCTTTTCTTTTTCTGCTCATGGAAGCCTGTTGTTAACAAGATGAGTGATTTCCTGACACCTGGTTCCTGCCTCCATTTCTCTGCTTTTTCTAGCTACCTGCTTTGTGTAACATCCTCATCTACACAAAAGCCATTGATTTCTGCTCCCTGATACACCACTATCCTTTCCTTTTCTAGGGGGCCATCCAGATAATATACATGTGGGCTGTTTTACATCCTTGTGGGAAAATAAAATAAAATAAAAGCTCATATAAGAGAAAGGAAAGACAAACCTTTCTCTTGTCTTCCCCTTAATCTCCAACTATATTTTCACTTCTCTTTCTATTTACAAAAAGGATTGTTTGAGCTTTTAGTTTTAATTCCTCCCTACTTAGTTTTTCTTGAACTTTCTCTAGTCAGGAATTCACCCTTACGAATTCACTGAAGGTGCCAGTATAGGTCAGCAGATGTCCGTGTGATGCTAAATCCAATATGCAATTCCAATTCTCACCTTACTTGATGAAGTAGCAGAAACATTTGTCAAAATTAATTTTTAATTAACCCTCTTCTCCTTGAAAGAGTCCTCACCTGGTCTCTAGTTTGCAGAATTGTTAAATCTTATCAAGTTCTTCTCAACATTTTTTCTTGCTTCTACTTATCGCTCCATCCAGTTAAATTTGGAATGTTCTAGCCCTCACTCCCTGGACACCGTTTCTTTCTCTACTTGCCTTCTGTACTTTGAAATCTTCATCTCTTTTTCTGGTTTCCAGCTTCACCTATACGCTGATGCCATCACATCTTTATCTACACCAAAGGGCTCCCCAGTGAAGTCTTGGCTGTCTGGTTGTGATGTCCACCAAGAACTGTGCCTGCTTCAGATAAACTTACAGATTCACAGGAATGTTTTGTGCCTTAGCTGGCATCTACCCACACAGAAAGATGTGGGTCAGCTACCTCAGTTGTCAATCAGGGGTGTCAAGCTTTCTCATCTTCAGGTGTCTAAATAGTCTCCTTTGTAGCAGTTCGCACAGTCCAGTTACAAGGGCATAACATTCTTTCCAGGAGGAATCATGATCCCTCCCTTGTCACAATAAAGGGCATATGAGGGTTAGTAGTGAGAGAGTCATTTCCTAGGCAGGTTGATAGGGAGTCTAGGGGTCCCCAAAGAGAGAGGGGTCTGGAATTCTCAAGGAGGAAGAAAGGACAAACTTTTTTTCTTTCTCCACATTCCTTAGGATTATATACCAATGATGTATCCTGCCTAAGGACAGTCTTTGGATTAAACCTTCTGTTATCTTAAAATGTTAATTATGGGAGTAGACCTGGTCTTTACAAGGATGTATCTTGCCTGAGGACAGTGTTATCTTAAAATGTAAATTATGGGAGTAGGTCTGATGAGGTCTTTACAACCTCCAGACATTCTTTGGATTCACTGGAGAGTATATAACTTCATTGTTAACACTAGCAAGCGGGTACTCTTTCTGCCCCCTTCTGATGCCTATGTCAGAAGCTTTCTCTATCTCCTTTATACTTTAATAAAACTTTACTACACAAAAGCTCTGAGCGATCAAGCCTCGTCTCTGGCCCCGGATTGAATTCTTCTCCTCCGGGGGCCAAGAATCCCGGTGTATTTGCGTGATTCAACAACAACCTTTCATCTTGGGGGCTCGTCCGGGATCCTTCAGGACAAGGTAAGGATGCTTGGAGCTTTAGTTCTTTGTTCTCTTGGCGAACGCGTTTTCTGCTGTGCTTTACTAACTCTACCGTGTGCTTGTGTGAATGAATGGCATGCCCTGCGTGAAGCAAGTAAGGGGCCCTGCTCTGCGGTTCCATGGTGATCTCATACAGCTTATGGCAGAAACCTGTCGGGGCGTTATACCGACCTGCCAATGCCAAGAGGCACCCAATGTCTCCTTCGGGAACCGACCAGAAATGGGCAAAGCGTGTGGACCGAACTCTCCTTTCTCGGTCAAACTTTTCGGTCTCTTTGACCATTTCATAACTCCTTGGGAATTAGAAGTACTAACCTAATCTATTGGATCATAGACTTTCAAGGGACTTGTGATCTATACTGTTATTGTGTACTGTGGCTTAGGTCCCAAACTTGGATTGGTAGTCAAGAAAGTGTCTAGCCTCGCTAGGAATCGAAAGTTCGGAAGCTAGATGGAGCTCTAGCTCCCAGAACATCTCTGAGGTTAAAGGTTACTCAGATTGGGACTGCGATGGGTTTTTTTCTTTGGTAATGCCAGCTCTTAGTGGATCAGAAGAGGCTGTTATACTGGTGTGGTGATGCTTGGAAAGAACATCTCAGTTTCATGTTCGCGTCGGTCTTATTGTGGTCAGGAAATACTCAGGGTCGTGCACAGGCACTCAGGTGACGAATGTTTCCTACAGCGGTCTTAGCTTGGGAGGCATTCCGGAAGGTTACTCTGATTCACCCCGGGTGACATCAGAGGCAAGCAAGGTGAAGGGTGAAGAGCTGGACGTCAAGTAGGGATGCTATCAAGTCTACCCCTGGTACATCCCCACCCCATCCCGGTGGTAGAACCGGGAGGGACGAGTACGGCGCCTGCGTCGGTAAGGGACAGACTAAGTCCGACCAGGAAGGAAAAGCTTTTGGTGTAACGTCTGTCTACACCCCCGTCTAGAGCAGGGAGGGACGCCTCCGGTAGAAAAAATGGCGCTGGTCGCTTTTTTTCTCTCTTACAGATGGGAGCTAACAATTCCAGCCTCACTCCTTTGAACTGTATCCTGAAAAACTGGGATAGATTTGATCCCCAGGGCTTAAAGAAGACACACCTGGTCTTCCTATGTGATACTGCATGGCCACGGTATCCATTGGAGGACGGTGAACGGTGGCCAGTTGGAGGGTCTCTTAAGTATAATACTGTTCTACAATTAGACCGGTTCTGTAAGGAACAAGGGAAATGGGTAGAAGTAGCATATGTGTTGCCCTTTTTCTCTCTGCGAAATATGCCAGACTTATGTCCTAAGGGTATAGATTTGGCGTGAAACCTTCAGCTCCCTCCTGTCCTCTTACTTTGCCCCCGTACCAGGGACTCCAAACTGGGATTCAAACTGCCCACATGGAGGTACAAATAACTCTTGTCTTAGTACGACCTCAGACTACTCTGGTTTCAGTAGAAACTCAGACCATCGAAGTAAGAGATGAGATGGAGGACAGGAGACAAAGAGAAGAGGAAAAACAGGTTTCTCCAATCTATCCCTGGGATCATATGCACAGAGCAGCCAGAGAGACTGAGGAACAGCCACACAAGCTGTTGCCTCTTTATGAAACACCCACCGGGAGAAATAGTCTGTGAGAGTTAATAAGCCTTTCTCTTATTAAGAAATACAAAGAATCAAGGAGGATCTGGGAGACTATTTAGAGGACCCAGAAAAATATATTAGAGCTTTTAAAGGTGTTACTCTGCTTTATGACCTCACTTGGAAGGATGTGATGTATATCTTGGAACAAACGCTGACTCCTGAGTCAAAGACTCGAGTTTTGGGAAAAGCGGTTGCTTATGGAGATGAGTGGCTTGGTAATGAATCAGTAGGGAAGAGGGAGAACAAGATAGCGGCCCTCCCCACTGGGAATCAGGCGGTCCCAACTATAGAACCAGACTGGGACTACAACACAGCTAAAGGAAGATGGGATCAGAGTCATTTTGTTAGATGTATTCTTGAAGGACTTAGGCAGGCGCGTTCTAAGCCTTTAAACTATGGCAAATTGGCAGATATAGAACAGGAGGAGAAAGAAGCTCCTGGTAAATTCCTAGATAGACTGAGAGAAGGCCTTCGCAGATTCACTGAGATTGATCCCAAAAGTGAAGAGGGAAAAGTGATCTTAAAAGATAGATTTCTCACTCAGTCGGCTCCAGATATCCGCCGTAAGCTATTAAAACAGGCGTATGGACCAAATCAGTCTTTAGATACTCTGTTACAACTGGCTCAGACAGTCTGTTATGGTGGGGAATATGAGGAAAAGAAAGAAAGGCAAAAAAAGACAAAGGAAAAGGCGGAAGCCTTCGCCATGGCTATGAAAAACGTTCTTAAACAGCCTGAGAAAAATGCCCAGAGGGGCCCAGGTGAAAAGGGATGGGCTTGCTACTGCTGTGGAAAGGAGGGGCACCTCAAGCGGGATTGCCCTCAGGCATCTAAGCCGCCCCCGGCTCCATGTCCGGTCTGCAAAGGACCACACTGGAAGAGAGACTGTCCCCAGAGGCGTAGGTCTCCGGGGTCGGACTCTCAAGACAATCAGGACTGAAGGTGCCCGGGGGTCCCCACACAAGCTCCCGTCCTAATTACACCTGAGGAACCCCGGGTATTAATAGTTGTGGGGGGCCAATCCGTCGATTTCCTTTTAGATACTGGGGCAACTTATTCTGTGCTTACTGAAGCCCCTGGCCCACTTTCTTCCTGATCCGCTTCCGTAATGGGACTGTCTGGACAAGCCAAAAGGTATTATTTCAGTTATTCTTTATCTTGCAACTGGGATTCTGTGCTGTTTTCACACGAGTTTCTGATTGTGCCAGAATCTCCCTCACCCCTTTTGGGAAGAGATATACTGAGCAAGGTCCATGCCTCTGTTTTCATGAATATGGAGCCCTCCCTTTCTCTCCCTTTAGTTGAACAAAATGTAAATCCTAGAGTATGGGCTGATGGAAAATCTGCGGGTCGAGCACAAAATGCTATTCCTGTAGTTGTTAAGCTCAAAGACCCACACGTATTTCCACATAAGAAGCAGTATCCACTGAAACCTGAAGTTAAAGAAGGGTTAAAACCCATCATCGAAAATTTAAAAGAACAGGGACTATTAATTCCCTGTAACAGTCCTTGCAACACTCCTATTTTGGGTATAAAGAAATCAAATGGTAAATGGAGACTAGTTCAAGATTTACAAATAATAAATGAGGCTGTAGTTCCTTTACACCCCGTGGTGCCTAATCCTTATACTCTATTGTCTGAAATTCCTGAACGGGCCAAATATTTCTCAGTAATTGATTTAAAGGATGCCTTCTATTCAGTGCCTTTGGCGGAAGAAAGTCAATTCCTATTTGCCTTTGAAGACCCTACGCAGCCAGCTTCTCAGTTAACCTGGACAGTTTTGCCCCAGGGATTTCGTGACAGTCCTCACTTATTCGGACAAAGTTTGTCACGGGATCTACAAAACTTTAATAGCTCTGAAGCAGTGGTGTTACAATATGTAGATGATATTTTGCTCTGTGCTGAGACAGAGGAAGCTTGTTCGCGAGCCTCAGAAGATTTCTTAAACTTTCTGGCAGGCTGTGGTTACAAGGCATCAAGAGAAAAGGCTCAGCTTTGTCAACAATCGGTTAGATATCTGGGCCTAATCATATCAGAAGGGACTAGGGCCATAGGCCCTGAGAGAATTAAACCTATACTAAATCACCCCCTACCTATGACTTTAAGACAATTGAGAGGATTTTGGGGAATCACAGGTTACTGTCGCATTTGGATTCCGGGTTATGGGGAACTTGCCCGGCCTTTATATAAATTTATAGCTGAAACTCAGCAGGCCCAAACTGACAAACTGGTTTGGTCTCCAGAAACTCAAAAGGCTTTTAAGGTTCTTCAGACTGCTCTCCTGCAAGCTCCAGCTCTGAGCTTGCCCACAGGGTCAGAATTTAATTTGTTTGTCACTGAAAGAAAAGGTGTGGCATTGGGAGTTTTGACACAACCCCGAGGGCCTCACCAACAACCTATTGCTTATCTAAGCAGAGAATTAGTTGTAGTTTCATGTGGGTGGCCCCACTGCCTAAGAGTAATTGGGGCAGCGGCTTTATTAGCACCTGAAGCTTTAAAAATAATTAACGGACGAAACCTTACTGTACTGACTTCTCATGATGTGAGTGGAATCTTAAATTCTAAGGTTAATATTTGGATGACAGACAGTAGGCTTGTTAAGTATCAGTCATTGTTGTTAGAAGGACCAGTAACTAAACTTAAAGTTTGTGGAAATTTAAATCCTGCCACTTTCCTTCCTGAGAAGGAAAATGAAACACCTGATCACGATTGTTCTCAATTCCTAACTTTAAACTATGCAGCTCAGGAGGATCTAAAGGATACCCCATTAGACAATCCTGACATGGAAATATTTACAGATGGCAGTTCTTTTGTTCAGGATGGAAAGCGTAAAGCGGGTTATGCCGTGGTGACTGCTGAACAGGTTTTGGAAGCAAAATCTCTCCCCCAGGGAACCAGTGCTCAGTTAGCGGAGCTTGTGGCCCTGACCCGAGCTCTAGAGTTAAGCACAGGGCAGCGGATGGGCCTGATAATCTATGTGAGCTTACTTCTGCTGACTCCAAATATCCTGAGTCTGCCATTGGATCCTCAAGACAATGTCTTCTTGTCCTGGGCTCACTCCTATGCTGCATTCCACAATCGGTCTAACTGCTGGGTCTGCGGAGCGCTCCCCTCTTCGTCAGTGGAAGGCTTCCCAAGGTGGACATCCCCACTTCAAGAAAAAGACTTTCTCCAAGTCTGTGAATACCTTCGACAACAATCACATGCGATGCCTCTTCTTCATCTGATGACATCTACCAACCCTAAAATGGACTGGTGCAACACTTTGTACTTTAACTATGGACATAATGTGACTTTTAATTTTGATTCTGGTTGTTTTGTTCTTCCTGTTTGCTCCCTGCATCTGTAATTGTATAACTGGATTTGTTTCTAGCCGCATGAAAGCTTTTAAGTTACAAATGGTTGCTCAAACTCCTGCTACTGCTGTAGCTTCCTCCAGCTACTATTTGGGGCCCCTGGATCAGATATCTTCAATATGAGGATTAGGAGAATATGTTGCCTCACCAATTTAGGGACAACGCCCCTTGTCAGCTCGGAAGCAGTTATGGAATGAGAACGACGCCCCTTTTCCCTAGGCAACATAATTCTCCTAAAAGAAAAGGGGGGAATGAGAGAGTCATTTCCTAGGCAGGTTGATAGGGAGTCTAGGGGTCCCCAAAGAGAGAGGGGTCTGGAATTCTCAAGGAGGAAGAAAGGACAAACTTTTTTTCTTTCTCCACATTCCTTAGGATTATATACCAATGATGTATCCTGCCTAAGGACAGTCTTTGGATTAAACCTTCTGTTATCTTAAAATGTTAATTATGGGAGTAGACCTGGTCTTTACAAGGATGTATCTTGCCTGAGGACAGTGTTATCTTAAAATGTAAATTATGGGAGTAGGTCTGATGAGGTCTTTACAACCTCCAGACATTCTTTGGATTCACTGGAGAGTATATAACTTCATTGTTAACACTAGCAAGCGGGTACTCTTTCTGCCCCCTTCTGATGCCTATGTCAGAAGCTTTCTCTATCTCCTTTATACTTTAATAAAACTTTACTACACAAAAGCTCTGAGCGATCAAGCCTCGTCTCTGGCCCCGGATTGAATTCTTCTCCTCCGGGGGCCAAGAATCCCGGTGTATTTGCGTGATTCAACAACAACCTTTCAGTAGGGTATCTCAAAAAGGGGGAGGTATTGAAGAACACGTAAGATTTTGAGGTCTGGAGTTAATCACAAGATGATCTTCCTAGTCATGTGTGAGGTTTTGCAAACTAGGATTGTATCAGAACAGTCAGTGATCTCTATTTTTAGAATATACACATTCACCTAGAGGTAGTTTAATTTCAGTTTGTTGATGGCTTTATCTTGAAGTATATGGTTCTCAATGAGCTTGTGTTAAAAGAATTTGAGAATAGAGCATCTGTTTTGAACATCATGGCTTTGGTTTGGTGCCTTTATGGATTTTGTGTGCCATAATGCAGACGGCTTTGAAATAATTTAGCTTTCATTTCAATTTTCAGTTTCACCTACTATCTATCAGGATAGTAACATTTTATTATTAATAATACCATTAGTATATTATTTTTATGAGCTTCCCAGGAAAACAAAAGAACAGAAGCAATATCAAATTTTGTTATCATGCAGGGAAAGTTTTAACTCTTTCTCACAACATCTAATTACCTACTTTACACTTCTCATGGAGGTAGATCACAAGTGATATTCACAGTAAATTTAAGATTTCCTTATTTAACATCCCATCCTTCACCAGAAAACAAATAAGCTAACAAAGAGCCAAACCAAAGAAAAAACACACACCCCAGTCCTTCTTCTTCTATAGGTTGCTATCTCATTAATAGAAAGTCCAGGCTTTTAGTTTTACAAGTTAAACACGTTGTGTCTCCCTTTCTCTCACTACTCAATCTAGTCTCATATTCTATTAGGTTTATCTTCAAAACAAATCCAGAATTTAGTCAAATTTGTAATTTTTATCTTGCCTGGATGTTTGCAGTATCCCCTTCAGCCTATTGTGACTATTGCAGCTACGACGATTTTTGTTTTTTTTTAAGTATCATCAGATTTTCTAGCTCCTTCTCAGAAGTCTTCTGTGGCTCCCATGTCACTCAGAGTAATAGTCAGAGCTATTAAAACGACTTTTAGGTCCATAGGGAAATTTACCAGCAAAACTTCTTTAACCTTTGCTCTTAACTGGGGATGGTTCCCCCAACACCTCTTTGTGTTCATTTAGAATGATCTAATAATTTTTAATGAATAAAGAGGAGGCTCAAGAGGGAGAGGATATGTGTATAATTATGGCTGATTCATGTTGTATGGCAGAAACCATCATGACACTGTAAAAAGTAAAACAAGCAAACAAAAGATAAAGAAAAGAGTAAGGGGGCAAAGATTTCCTTAAATCTGGGGAAATAAAACATTTAAAAAATCAACAATATTTCAAGTTTAAAAATTCATAAAAATTCATAAAAAAAAGTCCCAACAAGATATTAGGAGGGGCAAAATTGCATTTAGAATCAAGCCCCATACTTGAGAGAGATGCTTGGAGGGTTCAAATAAAACCTTGTGTGCACCAGGACCCAGAGTCCCCCACATAGACTGAGCCAGACCTGCCTTTGAGTGTTTGAGTGTCTCAAACTTTTTATTCAACTTGTATGAATAGTATATCATGTTTATTTAACTTATAGGCAGAGCACATCATGTGAAATACCAGGCTGGATGAAGCACAAGCTGGAATTAAGATTGCTGGGAGAAATATCAATAACTCCAGATGTGTAGATGGCACCAACATTATGGCAGAAAGTTAAGAGGAACTAAAGAGCCTCTTGATGAAATTGAAAGAGGAGAGTGAAAAAGCTGGCTTAAAATTCAACATTCAAAAAACTAAGATCATGGCATCCAGTCCCATCACTTCATGGCAAATAGATGGGGAAGCAATAGAAACAGTGAGAGACTTCATTTCCTTGGGCTCCAAGATTACTACAGATGGTGACTGCAGCCATGAAATTAAGACTCTTGCTGCTTGCAAGAAAAGCTATGACCAACCCAGACAGCATACTAAAAAGCAGAGACATTACTTTACCAACAAAGGTCCATCTAGTCAAAGCTATGTTTTTCTAGTAGTCATGTGAGAGTTGGAATATAAAGAAAGCTGAGCAGTGAAGAATTGATTGTTTTGAACTGTGATGTTGGAAAAGACTCTTGAGAGTCCCTTGGAGAGCAAGGAGATCAAACCAGTCAGTCCTTAAGGAAATCAGTCCTGAATATTCATTGGAAGGATTGATACTGAAGCTGAAGCTTCAATACTTTGGCCACCTGATGTGAAGAACTGACTCATTTGAAAAGACCCTCATTCTTGGAAAGATTGAAGACAGGAGGAGAAGGGGCCGACAGAGGATGAGATGATTGGATGGTGTCACCAACTCAATGGACATGAGTTTGAGTAAATCCCAGGGGTTGGTGATGAACAGGGAGGCCTGGAGTGCTACAGTCCATGGGGTCACAAAAAGTCAGACATAACTGAAAGACTGAACTGAACTGAATGTAGGAGATGCGGGTTCAATCCTTGGGTTGGAAGATCAACTAGAGGAGAAAATGGCAACCCATTCCAGTATTCTTGCCTGGAAAATTCCATAGACAGAGGAATAGGGTAAGGTACAGTCAATGGGTTCATAAAAGCACTGGACATGATTTAGTGACTAAGCAACAACAACAGCAAGCCATTGAAAGTCTCAATTTCTAATAAAAACTAAGAAGCAAGCCAATGTGAACTGTTCATTACATAAAGATTCTTTAGATTGGCATGTTTCATAATTTATAGTAGCATAAGTTTTCTCATAGATTTTTAGTGTGATATGAGAGATATTAATTAATAAACCAATATATCATTTATTCCTCTTTAGTAAGATGTCAAAAGTGGATACAACTAAGTTTACTTAGTAGTCGATGTTTCAGTATATTATATCACTTGGAAATGGTCTAAACATTCAATAAGGTTTCATCATTTAACCTAATTGTGTTAGGAAGAAAGGAATCCAGAACGGCCGTGGCTAAAAGACAAAGAAAGGAAAAGCCCCTGAAAATGGAAGAAAAGAAAATCCAAGAACCAGAGTGAGAACTTCAGGTGCAAAAAAAAAAATCCTTCCTGGCTAGCCCAATTTACATAGGGCAGGCTCAGAGGAAGGAGACAAAAGGTATAAAAAGAGGAAGCCAAGATGGATTGAGGCCACTCCCTTTTGGGTCAGCCCACCCTCACACCTCCAGGGTGTATGAACCTTTGCTTGCTGAATAAAACTGAGCTGTAACCGACATGTAACACTAGTCTGCCACTTCAATTTTTTTTGCTGTGGTGAGACAAAACCAATGAAATTACACACTCCCCCAAATATTATAAGGGGTCTAAGGGGATAAGCTACCAAAGAGATTTGGGAAACTACTAGTAAACATTCCATGAAACAATCATTGCTAAAAAAAATTCACCCAAAAGTTATCTCAGTTGCATCCATTTAATTCATTTCTTAACAATCATACTCAGATTACTCGTGAAATTTGCATGAGACATTCAAGCAATTAGTCATTCTCTTAAGGATTTTTTTTTTCTTTTTGACAGGCATTGCAGCAGAGACAAATATGTGTCCATTTAACTAACAAATTCAAGTAGAACAAAGGTTGTTTAACTGAATTATATTTACTACTGCTGCTCTGAAGACACAGCCATATTAATTAAACCAACAAACTTAAAGTTAGCTTTTATTTATCAAAGATTATCATAGATGGCATTAACTTAAAGAAATTGGATCGACTTTTATCTCTGACAGAAATAATTTATAACTATGATTTGTATTCTCATTAAATAAAGCTCTTTTACAAGTTAATTTGGCAATGCTATCTGAAAGTAGAAAAATACCTTATCTATAATGTATATACATAGACATACTTAAACACAGTTAGGGACAGATATCTCACATTTTTATTTTAAAACTTTAGTCATGAATCATATACAATGTACAACTCATGACAAATCTGGGGGATCATATGGCTGAGGGCTTCAAGTTAGGGGTAGGCAACGAGGAAGGAAGGTTTAAGGATCTCATATTCTTCCTCTTGCATTATTTCAAAATCAATCATAGGCTGGCATCAGGTAGTCCAATAATCGGGTCTGGCAGTCCAGTAACCTGGTAGTTGAGTCCATTTTCTTTTGTGTATTGTACTGGAGCCTTCTTTCCGCAGAAAGAGAAAAACTACAAGGGGTAATTTGCAATGAGAGTGCTGTAAAGGTGAGCACCAGGTACAGGATGTAATTAGCATAGAATTAAAGAATAATAGCTGCAGAATGTAGCTCACACAGAGTTAGGGGACAGAAAAGCAAACTTAGTTACAGACTACAGACTGAGCAACTGAACTGAACTGAACAGATTAGGAACAATTAAACTAAAAAAAAAAAAAAGTGATCAGGACAGTTTACTGTTCTTGTTATCTTCTTTGTTCTCAGGAAATAAAAGAAGAAAATATTCCTATTTTTTCCTTTCCACTGAAATCATTTTGCTTGAATATGCCTATCTTTCATATCTATAAGCACTTTGAGGGAAATAGGTGAGGTCTTTGAATGATAAAGATAAGTGGATTTTGACTTATTTCTGGAGTTGCATTTCTGATTTTGTAAAAGGTTACAAGACAAAGACAGTTGCTTCTATTAGCTGTTGAATACTGACTTCTGCTGATATATTTCTTGATTTTTTGTAGGTGAGCAGGAGGGCCTAGAGAATTATGAGGAGGTGGAACATTTTTATAATTTTTTTTTTAAGGAATTTATATTGGATCTTTAAGTCTAATTTCTTTCTTTCTTTCTTTTCTTTTTTTCCCCAGCTTAATAAATGTTTAAGCACTAAGGCTAGCCATTATATACTGTGTGCATGTGTGTGTGTGTTCTACTTTCAATCTATCCTCCTATAAGTACCAGTAAAACAATTATTTAGGATAAGAGCTCTCAGGTGGTTTTTTTTTTTTTTCCCTCTTCAAATATAGTCAATTTAAATAATCTATCATCTGTCCATTGATGAGTAGAAAGTGATATCAATTTCAAATAGCAACTTAAACTGATATGCTTTCTTTACAGCTTAACCAAACACACAAGAGGCATCTTACAGGAGTCTAACACTAACTTTTCCAGCACAAACAAGCAATGAAGATTGAAATGATAAAGGCCCTTCCTTATGGACTCTGATGTCTTATGACAAATACCCAGAGAGCTGGCACAACTGGACACAGTTCTGCTAATGACTTTGTGTCTTGGAATCTCAGTCTATTTGACTGAAGAGACCCTGGTAAGTGCACCTTCTGAATGGTGGAGACTGCAGAAAATATTCTCATTGGTCACCAAGCCAAGCTCTTGAGACACAGAACAAGATGTAAAAAACACCTAATTCAGTTCCACATAGCAGGCCCAAAGCATTGGTTTTCTATACAGACACTAGTCTGTGAGGCTGGCTTGAATAGCAGGCTCATAATAAAAGACCTCTGTCCTTTGTTCTTTCCCATGGAAATCATCCCCTTCCTTATGACAAAGAACGGAAGAGAGAAGAAGAAAATCAATGACCATCTCTGGGAGAAAAGGATCAATCAAAAGTACTAATTTACCAAAGAACAGAGTTCTACATCCAAAGGAACCAATTCCAGAAATATTTTCTCCTACTAATCTAAGAAGGAGAGATTAGAAGGAGAAGAAGGACTCTCACTGTTATAGCAGGTAAGTAGCTAGCTATAAGCAGAGACAGGTATCTCTGGATTGTTTACAGTGGTGGAGGTGGAGAGTGGGGAGTGGAAGAAGTCAGCAACTTTGTCCAGTGAGTGTTGATGGTCCCCTTCTTTAGGTAGGGAGTGTTGAAATCTCTGGTACAACTTCATTTGAAGAGAGAGTTGTATTCTAGAGGATGGATATCTAGCCAGGCAGTTAAAAATACAAGGACCAAAGAGAAGGATGTGAATTATAGTGTCTATGGAACCTAGAAATGGGAGAAGCCCAGTACATCCTGGGAACCACTCCTTAACATCTTCAATACATTCTTGTTTCTCTTGATAATACCTGAGTAGCAAGGAAGCCTGTTTGTACAGTTCTTTCACATTTACTTCTACTTATCCTATGACATTAATATATGTGCAACACATTTAATTTATGACAGTACAAATCCCTCCTTGAATTGCTAGGAGATAGTCTAGGTCTTGATGGTTGTCAAAGGCCACCCCTGTCAAGAAATCTAGGTATTTTTGAGCAATTTTGAGGGTATCTCCAGTTTTCTTTAATGCTCTATCTAGGGAGGAAATTAGTTTCCCTCATAGTAGACAAATTTTTTCCCTGGGGTCAGCTATAGTTTCCATAATCCCTGTCAGCAACAGACCAAATCCCCACCTATTTTTACCTTACATGGGGTAACACTGGGCTGGAGCCATAGATCCCAAGGTGTAATTCCCATAATGAAATATGTTGTCTAAAAGATTTAAGAAAGTAATGGCTTTGGTCATTATGAGATGGTTGCCTGAGGTCCCATATAGCCATAATAATCCAGGCACTGCTGGTAGGACAGTGTGATTGGTTTGGTTATACAGCTGCAGAAAAATTCTGGGAGATAGCAGACAGCTGGGGAGGTATCCCAACCATATTTTGGCTTTGGCCCCTGGTTTATAGTGTCTGAGGTGGGGGGAATCTATATTCAGAAAGAGTTGTGGTCAGAGGGTGTTATATAATAGCTGGCATAAGATGTTTGGTTGGCATTAGTTTTAGATCTATCATAACATACATGGTTGTTGTTAAGGGTGCAAGGTGAAGTGTAAATAGCAACTCACTATGTCACTCTAATCTATAGGCTTAAAGATATCTAGGGGCAGGCTTATGTTTCTGTTAGAGAGAGCCTCGGGGTCTAAAGAGGAGTCTGTGCTACACCATAGGGTATTTTTGTATCAAGGTGTACATTTTAGAGTTTGATTGAACATTAGGGATATTTTGGTGATATTTATGGTCCTTGGATTAGGAAGCAGGTTGTGGTAACAGGGTGGAGGTGGCCTATCCCACATAACAATTAAAAAAAAATATTTTCTAGAGTAATTAAAAGAGGATTGTTTAAAAGATGAGAAGAGATATGGTTTTTGACTGGGTAAGCTTTGAGGGTGGTACTTATGTCTCCCAGGATGGTGAGTTGGGGATGGCAAATCCAACAGAGAGAGAGATTTTCCAGTTTGGCAGTAATCTGGGAGACTTTGATTATTATGTTGTCATTCCATGTTAAATCTTGGAACCAAAGAGATTGGTAGAGAAGACGAGAACAAGTAACAGCAGAGGCAGGGTCCCTGGCACCTTTCAGAACAGAGGCTGTGGGTCATCTTTTTACGTTATAGCTTTTCTTGGACACTGATGATTGAGCAGGTTTCAGAGGCAAAGGGCCCAGTGAAAGAAGTCAGGACACAGTAAGTGGCTCCCATGGCCACTAGATATTGGACAAGGTTACTTGCCATGTTAACGGTCACCAGCGGAACCTCCTGTGTGATGGTGACTGTCTTCTCAGAAGCCTTTGAATGTCCCAAGTCAGGTCAATTAATCACCGCCATGACTGGCATAGGGAGATTTCCTCACTTCTTTTGTAACTGGGGGAATTTTCTCTTCCACCTTTTTGGATAGTGGGCATGGCATTTTGGGTAAAGACTGGGAGCTGTTTTCTGAGCATTTTTTGCTCCAGTGTTAGGGGCTCCCATAGTTAAAACAGCCCCCATTCCCTGTGGGAAGTCTTCCAGGTGTACTTTTGGGATAACCAGGAGGTGAGTCAGATCTTGTCAAGACAACTGCCAAAAGCTAAGCCTGCCATATTCCTCCCTTAGGTCATGTTCCCTCTTTTTCTCCTCAGACTGGTCTGGTGCTAGCAGGAATGATGGGAACCACAGCTGCAGCTGCCCCCAGGGTAGAATTTGCCTACCATGAGGCAACCTTGAGGGATCTAATCTCCTTCCTAGACAGCACACTAAAGAAAACCAGAGACACTTCTCAAAATTGTTCAAAATACCTAGATTCCTTGGCAGGGTTAATCTTTGATGACCAAGCCCCAGATTATCTCTTAGCAAGCCAAGGAGGGGTTTGTGCTGTCATAAGTAAAATATACTGCACATGTATAAATGTCATAGGAGAAGTAGAAGTCAATGCTAAAGAACTCTACAAATGGGCTTCTTTGCTACCCATGTTTAATCAAGTGAAACAGGAATGGGATGGAGATCTTGAGAGGTGGTTCCCAGGATATACTTGGCTTCTCACATTTCTAGGTTCCATAACCACTAATTCTCAGCCTTCTCGTTGGTCCTTATATATTTTTTTAAATTTTATTTTATTTTTAAACTTTACAATATTGTATTAGTTTTGCCAAATATCGAAATGAATCCACCACAGGTATACCCGCGTTCCCCATCCTGAACCCTCCTCCCTCCTCCCTCCCCTACCCTCCCTCTGGGTCGTCCCAGTGCACCAGCCCCAAGCATCCAGTACTGTGCATCGAACCTGGACTGGTCCTTATATTTTTAACTGCCTAGCTAGATATCTAGCCTCCAGAATACAACTCTAGCTTCAAATGATGCTGTGCCATGGATTTTAATCCACCCAATCTGAAGAAGAAGTCCAGCACCTGCTGGACAAAGTTGCTGACTTCCTCCATGCCCACTCTCCACCTCCACCACTGTAAACAACCAGAGACTCCTCTGCTCATACCTAGCTGCCTGCATGCTGTAATATCACCACTTTTCCTCCCATCAGAACTTGCAAGCAGAAATCTGGGAGGCCGATGTTGTGAGAACTCCCACCCTCAACTGGCCTTGGTCAAAGGTCCCAGGTCTTTGGTTGCAGAGCTTTAGGTCAGGGAGGAGTGGATCCATCAAGTACCCTGCTGACTAAACCAACTGTTGAGGAGTGAACAATCCCCCACCACCACCCTTCTTGAGTTCTTTTGATGGTCTAAAGATAATTAAGTTATTCACTTTAAAATCAGATTGATAGAAGAAAAAAAAATAATGTTCATGTTTCTCCCATAGAAATGGAACAACTGATAGGGCCAAAATAAGTCTGTTTTATACATACATACATATATATATATATATATATATATATATATGTATATATATATATATATGTATATATATATACATATTTTATATATGTGTATACATATGTATGTATACATATTTTATACATACATATATATATATATATATATATATATATACACACACACACACTTAGATAAAGAAACTATTACTTGTGAATGTTTAGCAAAACAGGGCTTGTGCTTAGGGTAGTAGACTAATGAAGAAGTGATGCGAGTTTGCCTTCTTTGCCTTGAATTCCCTAAGTCTGGTGATCAGGAGGCTTTCAAGCCTCCTACTGTGAAAAGGGTTTCTTTATATGGGAGATTTAATCCAAACTTGTGGGGGAAAGAGATGATCAGAATGTTTTATGAAGTATTATTTTTTTCTCAGGTAAGTTAATTCAAAATAATTAAATATGGCATTGAGGCATATTTAGGGAGAAACTGACTTGAACGCCAACCCTCATCTGCCCTCTCACACTGCATTTTGGCCACACTGGCTTCTTTGTTTATCTGGAATACACATGGGAAGTTCTTCCAGATTTATGCATGGCTGGCTACTGTACCTCTCAAATCACAGTTCATTGTTTTCCCCACTCTACTAGCTGGTCTCTCCTTATCTCTCACTGCTTTATGCTCCTCCTTAGCCTTTATATATTTTTCTCATTCCACGTTTATTTATTTTGTTTTTCTGCATCATATTGTATGCACATGAGGAAAGACATTTTCTTTCTGTTGCAGGATTCTGTGTGTGCCTAGGATATATTAAATATCTGTTGAGTGGAGTTTTTGAAATTAAAAGTATATTATAGTTTTTAGCATACTTATATAATACTTATAGCATGAATGAATAATATTGCCTGCCATGCCAGTAAACCCAGGATATTGTGGACATCAAGCCATCATATTGCAGTTGTTCTGATGGTGAGCCCTATGGCAACTTAGGATAGAGACAAATGGTCTGCCCAGCTGCCAAACACTCAGCCACTGCAGACACCCTCAACTGTGTATCCTGAGGGAACAGAGGATGGAGAAAAGCAGGATTCTGGACCAGACAGCTGAGGTGCATATGAAAGGAATGATTCCAGTGAACCCAGACTCTTGAATCTTTCCATACATAGAAAAGTACTTAAGTACTTAATTTGAGATATCTGCTTTACATTCAGTTCAGTTCAGTTCAGTTCAGTCGTTCAATTGTGTCCGACTCTTTGCGACCCCATGAATCGCAGCATGCCAGGCCTCCCAGTCCATCACCAACTCCTGGATTTCACTCAGACACATGTCCATCGAGTCAGTGATTCCATCCAGCCATCTCATCCTCTGTTGTCCCCTTCTCCTCCTGCCCCCAATCCCTCCCAGCATCAGAGTCTTTCTTCGCATGAGGTGGCTAAAGTACTGGAGTTTCAGCTTTAGCATCAGTCCTTTGAATGAACATCATTCTAAAGGACTGATCTCCTTTAGAATGGACTGGTTGGATCTCCTTGCAGTCCAAAGGACCCTCAGGAGTCTCCTCCAACACCACAGTTCAAAAGCATCAATTCTTTGGCACTCAGCTTTCTTCACAGTCCAACTCTCACATCCATACATGATCACTGGAAAGATCACAGCCTTGACTAGATGGACCTTTTTGTTGGCAAAGTTATGTCTCTGCTTTTCAATATGCTATCTAGGTTGGTCAAAACTTTCCTTCCAAGGAGTAAGCGTCTTTTAATTTCATGGCTGCAGTCACCATCTGCAGTGATTTTGGAGCCCCCCAAAATAAAGTCTGACACTGTTTCCACTGTTTCCCCATCTATTTCCCATGAAGTGATGGGACCAGATGCCATGATCTTCGTTTTCTGAATGTTGAGCTTTAAGCCAACTTTTTCACTCTCCTCTTTCACTTTCATCAAGAGGCTTTTTAGTTCCTCTTCACTTTCTGCCATTAGGGTGGTGTCATCTGCATATCTGAGGTATTGATATTTCTCCTAGCAATCTTGATTCCAGCTTGTGCTTCTTCCAGCCCAGTGTTTCTCATGATGTACTCTGCATAAAAGTTAAATAAGCAGGGTGACAATACACAGCCTTGACGTACTCCTTTTCCTATTTGGAACTAATCTGTTTTTCCGTGTCCAGTTCTAACTGTTGCTTCCTGACCTGCATATAGGTTTCTCAAGAGGCAGGTCAGGTAGTCTGGTATTCCCATTACTTTCAGAATTTTCCACAGTTTATTGTGATCCACACTGTCAAAGGCTTTGTCTTGGTCAATAAAGCATAAATAGATGATTTTCTGTAACTCTCTTGCTTTTGTAATTATCCAGCAGATGTTGACAATTTGATCTCTGGTTCCTCTGCCTTTTCTAAAACCAGCTTCAACATCTGTATTATCATTATAATTAGGTTTTGCCTAACATTGGAACCACAGTTTTCTCTCACTGTCATAGGTAATATGTCAGGGTTAAAAGACAAACTTTGATACAAAGGAAGATAATTTCTTAATGAAAGTAAAAGTGTTAGTTTCTTAGTCATCTCAGACTCTGAAATTGTATTCCGTTGCAATTCAATTCCATGAATTGTAGCCCACCAGGCTCCTATGTCCATGGAATTCTCCAAGCAAGAATACTGGAGTGGGCTATCATTATCTTCTCCAGGGAAACCCAACCCAGGGATCAAACACAGGTCTCCTGCATTGCAGGAAGATTCTTTACTACCTGAGCCACCTCATTAAAGTTATGATTTTCCCTCACTCCAACAAAGATAGCAGATTCATGTTATGATCAAGCATGTATGTTTGTGTGTATGTCTGTATATATGTTTTATGTGTGTGCTTATCTAGTGGTAAGTGCTTATTACAAATATGTAAACCAATTATTAATGTAAGCATTAGAATGGCAAAGGTAAAAGAAGAAACAGCCTTAACAAGGCAAGCAAATTCTAAATTTGGGAACATGAAAACTGATAATAAGATTGCATACAGTTGTCAAAAATAGAACAGAAACGAAGTATCCCTTGACTTCTGATGTTTGATAGCTTTGTAACGAATTTAAGTTTTTCTCTTCAGGTGGACTTGGAATGTGTCTAAGTATATAAAGTATGCCTCGTGGAAGGCAGATTTTTATCAAATGTCAGCCGTGAAGTTTACATAGCCATATGAACTATACAGTTAAATTTCCTGGGCAGGGAGAGTTCTTTGGCTTCCAGTTTAAAACTAGATTTCCTTCTCATGCTAGATTGATGGAAGTGTATCTATGGACATCCATAGAAACCATGACTTGTTGCATATTGGGCTCCATTATTCTCTGGATATAGATCTTAATGAACTATTGCTGCTAGAGAACATGATATATCTGACAATCCAACTAAGACCTAGACACACTGCATGTACTATATCCTGAGCATTTTTCTTATGATACATAAACCTGGCCTTAGGCCATGTCTGTACAGTAGAATTCTGCCTCACTGAACAATTCATTTGGTATGATATGTTTTGATCTGTCTGCACAGGTCTTGAGTAGAGGATGTCTTAATGAGCCACAGCAAATTGGAAGAGCCAATTTCTAGCTTCTGTCACATACTATAGCCATGACCTCAATTAAAGTTATAGATTGTTTCTAAGCATTATTCACTGTTAGTGACTCAAGCCATAGCTTGGCAAACTCTCATTAACACCTTGATCGAATAGAGAACATACATATCAGACAGCTCTGCGCTGAAGATACTACTCTACCTACTGGGATATTGTATAATTTGATTGACAGTAATTGCTGCCTTATGCTTCCAATTATCTAATTAGTGATTGCCACTACATATGCTACCAATTATATACAGCTAGCATTGCTTTAGAGCTTCCATTCAGAACTGTCACTGAATCTCTGAATGTTGCACTGAGTTGGCCTTGAAAAATGCTTCTTGAATTCATGCATATGTGGACTATGAAGAGTTTTATTTGAGACAATAAGAGTAATATTTTAAGCAAGCATAACTTTTTAGTTAGCATAAAATTATTGAAAATAAAATTTGAAAAGTAAAAGAGGTGATACACATATTAAAGATAAATTCTAAAGCAATCTCAATATTTGATTAACAATTCATAACAATAAGATTTCTGCCTCAGTTCTTTTAATTATGGAAGAAGATTAAGGAGATATTAGAACATCATGTTTTTCTTTTTTAATTTATTCATTTCATGAACACATATTAATTAAGGATCATTGCACACAATGTATTAGATATAAAAACAATAGCAGATATAAAGACTAAAGACAACTTTGTAACATAGTGGACACCAATGCCAAATATTATAAATCATGATGCAATAGTTTAAAAGATATGAGTACTAAACTTTATACTCATTCAGTTCAGTTCACTTCAGTTCATTAGCCCAGTCAGGTCCGACTCTTTGTGACTCCATGAATCGCAGCACGCCAGGTCTCCCTGTCCATCACCAACACCCAGAGTTCACTCAGACTTTCGTCCATCGAGTCAGTGATGCCATCCAGCCATCTCATCCCCTGTCATCCCCTTCTCCTCCTGCCCCCAATCCCTCCCAGCATCAGAGTCTTTTCCAATGAGTCAACTCTTAGCATGAGGTGGCCAAAGGACTAGAGTTTCAGCTTTAGCATCATTCCTTTCAAAGAACACCCAGGGCTGATCTCCTTCAGAATGGACTGGTTGGATCTCCTTGCAGTCCAAGGGACTCTCAAGAGTCTTCTCCAACACCACAGTTCAAAGGCATCAATTCTTTGGCGCTCAGCTTTCTTCACAGTCCAACTCTCACATCCATACATGACCACTGGAAAAACCATAGCCCTGACTAGACGGACCTTTGTTGGCAAAGTAATGTCTCTGCTTTTCAATATGCTATCTAGGTTGGTCATAACTTTTCTTCCAAAGAGTAAGTGTCTTTTAATTTCATAGCTGAAATCACCATCTGCAGTGATTTTGGAGCCCCAAAAAATAAAGTCTGACACTGTTTCCACTGTTTCCCAATCTATTTCCCATGAAGTGATGGGACCAGATACCATGATCTTCGTTTTCTGAATGTCGAGTTTTAAGCCAACTTTTTCACTCTCCTCTTTCACTTTCATCAAGAGGCTTCTTAGTTCCTCTTCAATTTCTGCCATAAGGGTGGTGTCATCTGCATATCTGAGGTTATTGATATCTCTCCTGGCAATCTTGATTCCAACTTGTGCTTCTTCCAGCCCAGTGTTTCTCATGATGTACTCTGCATAGAAGTTAAATAAGCAGGGTGACAATATACAGCCTTGAAATACTCCTTTTCCTATTTGGAAACAGTCTGTTGTTCCATGTCCAGTTCTAACTTTTGCTTCCTGACCAGCATACAAATTTCTCAAGAGGCAGGTCAGGTGGTCTGTTATTCCCATCTCTTTCAGAATTTTCCACAGTTTATTGTGATCCACACAGTCAAAAGCTTTGGCATATTCAATAAAGCAGAAATAGATGTTTTTCTGGAACTCTCTTGCTTTTTTCATGATCCAGCGGATGTTGGCAATTTGATCTCTGGTTCCTCTGCCTTTTCTAAAACCAGCTTGAACATCTCATTAGAGATTATATTTAGCTCAATGGAGAAAAATATGTTTAAACTGATAGTGTAAAATTTCCATTCATGCTTGAAAAATAAAATTCCAATTGCCTAAAATAGGGGAAGATGAAGGTTGCTTCACAAAAAGGGAATAAGAAGGGCAAATATGATTCATTTACAAACAATAAAATGACACTAAATCACATGTCTTGTCTAGCATACCAACCTATCCAAATAGCAGAATTTTAGTAATCTGCAAATATGATGCTAGTCTTTTGAAAGTTTTCTCGTTTTTGTTTCTACTGAGTCTTGTGGAAATACCAGAAATACATAGTTGACATTTCAAAGTAATAGCCAGTAAAAGTTGCAATATAAATAATAAAAATTCTCAGAAATCCTTGGGAATAGTGACATATATTCATTTTTATAGCTGTTTGTTCATCTTTTCCTTTTTTATTGGCATCCACTTATGTAATTCCAGTGTATCATAGCTATTCACTAAAATTCCATCATTTTTGTATTTCAATTGACATTTTATGCCACTTCCTGATTAATCTTTTTAAAATAATTTGTGTACATTTATGCAACACTTATGTACTGATCATCTATTGTGCAGCAGCTTTTTCCTAAAAATTGGAGGATTATGGCCCTTGTGGACTAAAATTCCACAACTTGAACTTGCCATTCTTTTACAACAAAGGCTAAAATGGACTATCCTTGCCTAGAGCAGTATTTTTTCATTATCGATTTCATTCTGAGTCATACTCCTGAAAATGTGTATTTTTAACAAGGTTATTGTGTATTTTATTATATCCACAACTGAAAAATGCACAACCTAGAAGTTGAGAGTTATGTTTTATTTAGTGGAAATTCTTAGGATTTCAAGCCCTGGAGACAACATCTCAAATAACCCTGAGAAATTTGCTCTGAGGAGGCAAGTGTGGGAGCCAGGATATATAGGATTTTTTGCAATAAATGGCAGATAGTTGGAACATCAAAAATTATTGTAAATTAAAGGAAACAAGATATCTCAAGTTAAGGAATGCAGTACTTTTCTATATGTGGGAAAATTCAAAATCTGGGCTCACTGACATCATTCTTTTGATATGCACCTCAGCTGTCTGGGACCAGTATCCTATGCTTTCTCATCCTGAGTTTCCTCAAGATGCTGTTTGATGACTGCTAGATGGCAAAAATTGTTGGTTTCCTTCCCTCCTGTGTTCCTTTAGGACTCACAATCAGGGAAGCTATAATGTAATGGCTCAATGGGCATAGCATTCTCTGATTACTGATATGATATGCAATATTTTAGTTTTCTTAATAAGGTTAGAGTCTTAATCTAATTAATAAGCTCAAACTAGGACCATGCAACTTTAAGACTTTCATACACAATAGGGCCTTCCATTTTATTTATGTATGAAATAAATTAATTCAAGGTCAGTTTTGATAGATAGGTTTAAAAATTTCAGGGTATAAATTCCAGCTGAAGGGAAAGCTAATAATGCTAAAAGTTTTGATTAGATAAGAAGGAGAGTATTGAAAAATGACCATTTGGACCTGTTACAAGTGAGGGTCTTATGACTGGTAGCAGATACTAAGTTGCAGTCTATATTCCTACACCAGGACCAACTTCTTTACACTCTGCCAGCTCAAAAGTCAATTCTGAAAGAACTAATTTTACAGCACAATTATATAAAATACAACACAGGAGAAAAGTTAAAAGAAATAATTGTTTGATTTCACTGAAGCACAATTTCAAGAAATCTGAAAAAGCATTAATTGTATTAGGGGAACCGCTGACTGAAACTGCCCTCCTGGCCAGACACAATAGTAACCATGTGCATGAGTTTTCTTACAACAAGCTTCTGCTAAGAAACTTGAAAATAACAAGGTACCACCAACAAGAAGAATTTGAGAAACATCTAAAGGAGAGAGGAGAGCCAGTCTATATGTCTTACCAACCTCCCATTATCCTTCTCATTGGAATTCATCTTGGCTGAGTGATGCATGCATCACTGAAAAGGACACTGAGTCAGAATGAATGACCAGAAACAACCAGGAAACTAATCCTATGATTATAAAGCCCAAGACTGTGAGCCATGTGGCAGAGTATTTCTCCTGAGTTTCCTTACCCTGCTGCTCTCTGCCTGGGCACCCCTTCCTAACAGTCTCTTGCTTTCTCAGCATATGAGTCTCCTTGGAAAATTCATTTCTGAATGTTAGATAAGAGTCTACTCTTGGGCCCTGCAAAGGGTCCTCCTTCCTCTAATAGTGGCATGAAGCTGAAGGTATTGCTATAGACTGAATTGTGTGTCCTTATAATCTGTTATGCAGATGACACCACCCTAAAGGCAGAAAACGAAAAGGAATTAAAGAGCCTCTTGATGAAGGTGAAAGAGGAGAGTGAAAATGATGGCTTAAAACTCAACATTCAAACACTAAAATCATGGAATCCAGTCCCATTTTTTCCTGGCAAATAGATGGGGATAAAATGGAAACAGTGAAAGTCTTTATTTTCTTGGTCTTCAAAATCACTGCAGATGGTGACTGCAGCATGAAATAAAAAGACACTTGCTCCTTGGAAGAAAAGCTATGATGAACCTAGACAGGCAGAAGTCTGTATAGTCAAAACTATGGCTTTTCCAGTAGTCATGCACAATGTGAAAGTTGGACCATAAAGAAGACTCAGTGCTGAAAATTTATGCTTTCAGACTGTGGTGCTAGAGAAGATTCTTGAGAGTCCTTTGAATATCAAGGAGATCAAACCAGTCAATCCTAAAAGAAATCACCCCTAAATTTTCACTGGAAGGACTGATAGCTTCAGCATTAGCCCCTTGGCCACCTGGTGCATAGAGCTGACTCTTTGGAAAAGACCCATTTGCTGGGAAACATTGAGGGCAGGAGGAGAAGAGGGTGATAGAGGATAAGATGATTGGATGGCATCACCGACTCAATGGATATGAGTTTGAGCAAACTCTGAGAGTTGGTAATAGAGAAGCTTGGTGTGCTGCAGTCCATGAGGTTGCAAAGAGTCAGACATGACTGTGTGACTGAACAGTAAAGACAAAATTCATATGTTGAAGCCCTAGCCATTTCTACCCACCTGTAGAGGTGATTCCCTGATCATTCAGATGATAGAGAACTCGCCTGCCAATGTAGAAGACACAAGAGACACAGGTTTGATCCGTGAGTCAGGAAGATCCCCTAGAGAAAGAAATGGCAACTCATTCCAGTATTCTTGCCTGGAAAATTCCATGGACAGAGGAGCCTGATGGGCTCACAAAAATTCAGGTATTACTGAGTGACTAACACACACTTAGAGGTGATTAGATTTAGGTGGCTTCCCAGGTGGGTCAGTGGTAAAGAATCTGCTTGCCTATGCAGGAGACACGGGTTTCATCCTTGGGTCAGGAAGATACCTAGAGAAGAAAGCAGCAACTCACTCTAGTATTCTTGCCTGGGAAATGGATAGGAGGGCCTGGCAGGTTATAGTCCATAGGGCCACAGAGGAGTTGGATACTACTGAGTGACTAAACAACAGCAAAAACAGATTTAGATGTCTGGCATCTGGGAGCTTCAACAGAGTATCAGGCCCTTATAGGAAGAGACACCAGAGAGCATGCTCTCTCTCTCTCTCTCTCTCTCTCTCTCTCTCTCTTTGACAGGTGAGGACACAAGAAGTTAGCTCTGTGCTGACCAGGGAGAAAATTCTCAAAAGGACCTGACCATGCTGGTACCCTGACCTCAGTTTTCTGGCCTCTAGAACTGTGGGAAAATAAATTTCTGTTTTTGAAGTCATCCAGTCAATGATACTTTCATGGCATCCTAATTAGACTAATACAGCTAAGTATAATCTGGAATATGGCAAAGCCCTGGAGCAAATATGTCACATTTTATTTAAGATAAAATATTTAAACTTGAAAATAGATAAAATAATAAATAGAACTATTTTTGCAATGGCAAGAAAAAAATCAATCCATGGTTATATGCAATGAGGAGAGAAGGATGTGACTAGTCATTAACAGAAGAATACTTTTAATTAAAAGAAAGGAACCACACAAAATTATGCCATAAAGATGCTACATCTTTAAGAATAAATTGAAAAGGAAAACCAAAATTAGTTTATACAATGATAACAGCAAATAATATTTACCAACTTAAGTTCATGAATATATGACAGGACATTTTTATAGTTATATAAGTTTGGATTTCCAGTGTACCAATCTATTTCAAGGTACCAATCATGTAATATAAATTTTGATCAAATTGTAATTCATTAAAATTATAATTTTTATTTTGTTAGTGAAGTGTATTTTAAAAAAGACACGAGGTGATATTTAACTTTTTTCTTCAACATTCAATTCAGTTCAGTCACTCAGTTGTGTCCGACTCTTTGCGACCCCATGAATCGCAGCACGCCAGGCCATCACCAACTCCTGGAGTTCACCCAAATTCATGTCCATTGAATCGGTGATGCCATCCACCCATCTCATCCTCTGTCGTCCCCTTCTCCTCCTGCCCCCAATCCCTCCTAGCATCAGAGTCATTTCCAATGAGTCAACTCTTCGCATGAGGTGGCCAAAGTATTGGAGTTTCAACTTTAGCATCAGTCCTTCCAAAGAACATCCAGGACTGATCTCCTTTAGAATGGACTGGTTGGATCTCCTTGCAGTCCAAGGGACTTTAGATTAGTAATTTATTTTTAACAATTTTATTAATACTGAAGCAAAACAGATGTTTATAAAATGTATTCAAACTTAAAATCTCAAACATTGTAAGGGATTACTGTTTTAATTACTACAAAACTGTTTTGAAATTTACATTGTCATTGGGGGTAAACATTCTACATAATGACATCTAAGTTAGTCTATTATTTTTTAAAATGAAGAGCAGGCAATGCTGAAAAATGTGTGGAAACTACCTGAAAGTAAAGCACACTAAAAATAAATTTGGCATAAATGTGGTATATGCTGATTATAATTTCATCTGATATTTCCTCCAGAAATTGAAAGAATCTAAAATATGCACAAACTTGTAGTCAGAATTATTCCTTGGAGAAGAGATATGTCATCCCCACTTGGCAAGGTGGTGCAAATAAGTACAATAGTTATCAATCTTTTGTTCTGCTGAAAGAAAAATCTCTTGGAGATATGCTATATTTGTAGAAACATAAATTAAGTACATAAAAAACTGATAATGTGTCTAATGTATTTGATGTGTTTCTTTTTCATGTGAAAATGCAAAGAAAGTGGTGTTCCTCATGGTCTCTTTTTATGTAGAGTATCTTCCATTCGTTGTGAGCATGCATATTACAGCCTATCCCCTTTATGCATGGTCTCATGTATTGAATCAGTAGTTTTAAAATGAAAGGAGAATTATGTTCAGGAATTAGAATACACTGAATCAAGACAAATTGTACTTGTTAAAAAAATGCTCACTTCTAAAGTAAATGACTGCAACCAAACAAACAAGAGATGGGGGTATGTATTGTATTGCGATAGGTTCCACATTCTTAAAGATGGTCAAGTTCAATTCTGAGCTTGTTGAATCTGAAAACAAGGTTGGAAGAAATTCTAGCTAGTAACATGGAAACATGGAAAGTCCATGATTCCTGTAGACCAAAGATACATAAAGCTAATTATCAAATTTTGGTCTAACTCTGTGCATTTTCTTTTGTTTTAACACTATAACTATTAATTTGAATAATTCAAGAGCCTTGTAAATAAAGAAGTTTGAATTTTTTTTTCACATTTTGTCAATAGAGTTAGCTTTCCAAAAATTATTTTGATCAAATCTAATTTAAGGTTGAAAGGAATTTTTTAAATCAAATTGAGGAGGCTTTATTAATGACATGCCTCTTATTATGAATAATAAATATAACAAATTATTTATTAAATGAAAGTTGTCAATATTTATGTTATTTTTCATTACTTATTATAAGCTCAAAAAGTATTAGGTAAATATTTGTGTAAAATTATAAAACTTAATCTCATTAAATACACTATGATTGCCACTGAGTTTGAGAGAGCAGTGTGTGTGTGTGTGTGTGTGTGTGTGTGTGTGTGTTTTAAAGAAGAGTGGAAGGAAAGAGGAGAAAGACTTGTATAATCATACACTGTAGGATACAATTTTGAAATTAAAATTTTAACTCAGTATATGTTGTACATAGGCAAAAAATTCAGTCTAAATGACTTAATATCAAAAAGGCAGTTTGCAAGTGATTGTAGTCAGTTTTATAGAAATGATTGGCAGCAATTACTACAAATTTGTCAAAGCAAATCATCTCTCACTGAAATTATTGTCTTGAACAAAAGACTCTTAGCTAATGTCGTCTCTCCCTGGTGTAAGCAGGATATTGAACCATAGAGTCCATTTGTTAAGCACACCAAGATTCCAGGACAGGGAATGGAAGGGTTGTGGTTGGGTTTTGCTTTTGACATTAAATTGTCTTTATAATAAAGAACTCTCTCCATGTAGGCCTTAATATACAATAGCTTTATTTAAAATAACTAAACCACAAGACACTCCAAAAGTCACAGAAAGATACCACAAAAAATGCAGGAAAATTACATGATGCAGAGAAACAATAGCAGTGTTTATAAAAATAGCCCCACCCTAGGCTTTTCCCCTTTTTTTCTTTGCAAGGTTTTCTTGCTAGTTTTTATTCAATCAGAGTGAAATTTTCAGTTTTGTTATAGTAAGTTATCACAAGTTGCTTAGGAAATTCCAGGCTAAAAGTAATCATATGGGATACTAGCTAATAATGTTTTAATGCATGTTTTACTCTTTACTTGCATAGACACATTTCCTCTCCTACCCTACTGCTTTATTTATTTTTTCTTTTCAGTTATGTTTATCACTAGTTATGCATTTACATACATTAAAATTTGATTTTTGTGCCATTCATTTCTATGAGCTTGACATATAGTTACGGGTTCATCACCACAGGCATGATACAGAATAGTTTCACTACATCAAAAATTTCCTTGTGCATCTCATTTTAACCAACCCCTGGAAGACATTCTTCTTTTTGTGTCCCGTAGTTTTGACATTTTTGAAATGCTAGACATATAGAAGTAGGCAATCTGGAGTCTTTTGGCATTGGCTCCTTGCATTTAGTAAAATGTACATTGTTTCATGCATCAGCAGTTTTTCTTTTTATTGCTAAAAACTATTACGCTTTTGAACTGTGGTGTTGGAGAAGACTCTTGAGATTCCCTTGGACTGCAAGGAGATCCAACCAGTGCATTCTGAAGGAGATCAGCCCTGGGATTTCTTTGGAAGGAATGATGCTAAAGCTGAAACTCCAGTACTTTGGCCACCTCATGCGAAGAGTTGACTCATTGGAAAAGACTCTGATGCTGGGAGGGATTGGGGGCAGGAGGAGAAGGGGACGACAGAGGATGAGACGGCTGGATGGCATCACTGACTCAATGAACGTTAGTCTGAGTGACCTCCAGGAGTTGGTGATGGACAGGGAGGCCTGGCATGCTGCAATTCACGGGGTCGCAAAGAGTTGGACACGACTGAGGGATTGAACTGAACTGAACTGAATTACTATGTATAGATGGATCATAGTTTTGTTAGGGGAAGCACACTGACTGAAACTGCCCACTCTGGCCAGGCACCCAGTAACCATTCGCATGAGTTATTTTAGGACAGGAAGTCCTGGTAAGGAACACAGAACTAATAAACCTCCCCCAACCGGAAGAGTTTGGGAAAGGTCAAAAGGAGACACCACATGTCTGACCACCTCCTCAGAATCCTCTCTGCCATCCATCTTGGCTGAACAAGGCATGTACTACCAGGAAGGACTCTGAGTCAGAATGATTGGCTAAAGACAACCCGGAAACTAATCCCATCACCCTAAAACCCGAGACTGCAAGCTACGTGGCAGAGCAGTTCTCTTGGGTTCCCTTATCCTCCTGCTCTACACCTGGGCGCCCTTTCCCAATAAAATCTCTTGCTTTTTCAGCACATGTGTCTCCTCGGACAATTCATTTCTGAGTGTTAGAGAAAAGCCCAGTTTTGGGCCCTGGAAGGGGTCCCCTTCCTGCAATAGCTTGTCCATTTAGTGATTAAAGGGCATCAGTCTTGTTTTCAGATTTTGTTGACTATGAATAGAGTTGCTATAAACATTAAAGCACAGGTTTGTTTGTTTGTTTGTTTTCTGTAAATCTGTTCATATTTTTGTCAAATGAATTTCTGGAATGAGATTGTAGAGTCATGCAATAGGTATTTGTTTAATTTTGTAAGAAAGTACAAAACCATTTTCCCAAGTTGCTGTACAATTTTGCCTTCTCACTCCCAAGGTAGGAGAATTCCAGCTACTTCATGTCTTTTTAATTACTTGGTATGATTAGTTTCACTCATTTTAATTGTCATCTATTTGTGCTTATTTGGATTATTTCCCTAAAAATATATGATGTTCAGCACTCTTATAACAGGGAAATTGGCACCCTGTCCAGCTCTTCTGAATACATGAGAGAGATTTCAACTGATTGCTTTATTTTTTACCAAAAAAATTTAAAAAAAAAAAAAATAATAATAGATTTTCAAGAAAATTCAGTGTCTTAAAAATTACTAGATCCTTAATGTTGATAATTATTTAGAGAGATAATGTAGTCAATAGGCAAAGTTATATTTTTGTAATTGATTTTTTTTTATTGTGCTAGAGTTGATTAACAATGTTGTGCTAATTTCTGCTGTACAACAAAGTGATTCAGTTATACATATATGTAAATTCGTTTCAAATATTCTTTTCCATTATGATTTATCATAGGTTATTGTATATAGTTCTTTGTGCTATGGAGTAGGATCTTGCAATCATTAAGACAATGTCATATTATGACAATGTCATTGTTATGTTATACTTTTGACATGCTGACTCTTAAGTTATAATGGTTTAGAGAATTAATTTCCTGACTAAGGTAAAAGCATGCATAGAAGTTTGATTCTGCTAGGGAATTTGAAAGCCAAAAGAGAGAATATTATTTCCACCTTAACAAAGAGAGCAAGTCAAACACAATACAAAATGAGAGGTTTCAAACTGTGGTGCTGGAGAAGACTCTTGAGAGTTCCTTGGACAGCAAGGAGATCAAACCTGTCATTCCTAAAGGAAATCTACCCTGAATTTTCATTGGAAGGACTGATGCGATGAAGTGATGGGACCAGATGCCATGATCTTAATATTTTGAATGCTAAATTTTAATCCATTTTTTACCTCTTCTTTTCCACTCTCATCAAGAGACTCTTTAGTCCCTCTTCACTTTCTTCCATTAGGTGGCATAATCTGCATGTCTGAGGTTGTTGATATTTCTCTGGAAATCTTGATTCCAGCTTGTGAGTCATCCAGCCTAGCATTTCCCATGTTGTACCCTACATATAAATTAAATAAGCAGGGTGACAATATACAGCCTTCATGTACTCCTTTCCCTATTTGGAACCAGTCCATTGTTCCATGTAGTTCTAACTATTGCTTCTGGTCCAGTACACAGGTTTCTCAGCAGATAGGTAATGTGGTCTGGTATTCCCATCTCTTTAAGGATTTTCCACAGTTGGTTGTGATCCACACAATCAAAGCCTTTAACATAGTCAGTGAAGAAGTAGATGTTTTACTGGAATTCCTTTGCTTTTTCTATGATCCAAAAGATGTTGGCACTTTGATCTCTGATTCCTATGTCTTCGATAAATCCAGCTTATATATATGAAAGTTCTAGGTTCATATAGCTAGCATGTGAAATAAGCACAACTGTACAGTAGTCTGAACATTCTTTGATATTGCCTTTCTTTAGGATTGGAATGAAAACTGACATTTTCTAGTCTTGTGGCCACTTTTGAGTTTTCCTAATTTGCTGGCATATTGAGTGAAACACTTTCACAGTATCATCTTTGAGGATTTGAAATAGCTTAACTGGAATTCTATCAACATCACCAGGTTTGTTCATAGTAATGCTTGACTTGACTTCACAATCCAGGATTTATCTGGTTCTAGGTGACTGATCACACCATCTTGATTATCAGAGTCATTAACATCTTTTTTGTGTAGTTCGTCTTTGTATGCTTGACACCTCTTCTTAATCTTTTCTACTTTTGTTAGTTGCTTACCATTTCTGTCCTTTATTGTGCCCAGTTCAGTTCAGTTCAGTCACTCAGTCGTGTCTGACTCTTTGTGACCCCATGAATTGCAGCACACCAGGCCTCCCTGTCCATCACCAACTCCTGGAGTTTACTCAAACTCATGTCCATCGAGTCGGTGATGCTATCCAGCCATCTCATCCTCTGTTGTCCCCTTCTTCTTCTGCTCCCAATCCCTCCCAGCATCAGAGTCTTTTCCAATGAGTCAATACTTCATGTGAGGTAGCCAAAGTATTGGAGTTTCAGCTTTAGCACCATTCCTTCCAAAGAACACCCAGGACTGATCTTTAGAATGGACTGGTTGGATCTCCTAGCAGTCCAAGGGCCTTGTAGGAGTCTTCTCCAACACCACAGTTCAAAAGCATCAATTCTTTGGTGCTTAACTTTCTTCACAGTCCAGCTCTCACATCCATACATGACCACTAGAAAAACCATAGCCTTGACTAGACCGACCTTTGTTGGCAAAGTAATGTCTCAGCTTTTGAATATGCTATCTATGTTGGTCATAACTTTCCTTCCAAGGAGTAAGTGTCTTTTAATTTCATGGCTGCAGTCACCATCTGCAGTGATTTTGGAGCCCCCCAAAATTAAGTCTGACACTGTTTCCACTGTTTCCCCATCTATTTCCCATGAAGTGATGGGACCAGATGTCATGATCTTAGTTTTCTGAATGTTGAGCTTTAAGCCAACCTTTTCACTCTCCTCTTTCACTTTCATCAAGAGGCTTTTGAGTTCCTCTTCACTTTCTGCCATAAGGGTGGTGTCATCTGCATATCTGAGGTTATTGATGTTTGTCCCGGCAATCTTGATTCCAGCTTGTGCTTCTTCCAGCCCAGCATTTCTCATGATGTACTCTGCATAAAGGTTAAATAAGCAGGGTGACAATATACAGCCTTGATGCACTCTTTTTCCTATTTGGAGCCAGTCTGGTGTTCCATGTCCATTTCTAACTGTTGCTTCCTGACCTGCATATAGGTTTCTCAAGAGGCAGGTCAGGTGGTCTGGTATTCCCATCTCTTGAAGAATTTTCCATAGTTTATTGTGATCCACACAGTCAAAGGCTTTGGCATAGTCAACAAAGCAGAAATATATGGTGGTTTTTTTTTTTTTTTTTTTCTGAAACTCTCTTGTTTTTTTGATGATCAAGTGGATATTGGCACTTTGATCTCTGGTTCCTCTGCCTTTTCTAAAACCATCTTGACCATCTGGAAGTTCACGGTTCATGTATTGCTGAAGCCTGGCTTGGAGAATTTTGAGCATTACTTTACTAGGGTGTGAGATGAGTGCAGTTGTATGGTAGTCTGAGCATTCTTTGGCATTTCCTTTCTTTGGGATTGTGCCCATCTTTGCTTAAAATATTCCCTGTATAAATCCAATTTTCTTGACGATATTTCTAGTCTTTCCCATTTTATTTTTCCCTCTATTTTTTTGCACTGTTCACTTAAGAAGGCTACCTTATCTCTCCTTGCTATTCTCTAGAACCCTGTATTCAGTTATGTAAATTTTTCCCTTTCTCCTTTGCCTTTTGCTTGTCTTCTTTCTCAACTACTTGTTAGGCTTACTCAGACAACCACTTTGCTTTCCTCCATTTCTTTCTCTTGGGGATGGTTTTCATCAACAAATCCTGTACATTATTATAAACCTCTGTCCATATTTGTTCTGTCACTCTTGTCTACCAGATCTAATCCCTTGAATCTATTTATCAACTCCACTGTGTAATCATGAGGGATTTGATTTAGGTCATACCTGGATGGTCTAGTGGTTTTGCATACTTTCCTGAAAAAAAAAAAATAGAGATACAACTCAGAGGCTATTGGCTAATGTATGCTTTTAGTATTCTAGGAGTTAGATAGAATATGTATTACAATAATAACAACATTATTGTATCTTCAGATTTTTTTAATATTCCAATATTATCCTTCCATTCAAGTTTCTGAGAAAGATAGTTCATGAATTTCTATTTTTTGATCATTTTGGCTTAGACCATGTAGAATAATAATTGGGGTTCAGGAACTCTATGCTGCTTGACTTTTAAAAACAGTTTTCCTTTAAGTCATTACATCTTTATTTAGCATGGATGTGTGTGTGTGTGGTTTATGGTGATTTGTGGGAAGACACCTTTGTCTCCTTCTATGATTTTATGACAAGAGATACAATTGTCTCTAGTTTTGTAGTCTTGCTTTTGTAGTTCTTCATCTAAAGTAAAACAAACAGAAAGCAATTTCATACAGTAGTATCTCAGGAATAAGTTATAATTTTCCCAGACCATATCATGTGCCATTATCAGAATTCTAGGAAAAGGTTGCCATGACTGATCCCCCTAAGGTACCCACATAGCTTTGGCAAAAATCAATTCTCAAAATGAAAGATGTAAGAACAAAAGTGATAGCAAAAATGTAGAGGCATTGATGGACAGATTAACAGTGGGTGTACACTATCAGTGATGTGTTCTTTTTAGAAAGCCATGTATCCCATGCTCTTCAGTCTTGGTTAAATTCCTTTTCCTCATATGCTCCAACCCTTCCCCTGTGTTGTGTTACTTGGCACCAGAAGAAGCTCTCTCCTTCAGGCTTCTTTATCAGCTGTCTCTGGGATGAGTTTAGTCAAAGCACTCACAGGGAATAGGAAAGCAGAAGAAAGAAAGACGACTAAGGATTCCTCTCCTTCTCTCTTTGCTGTACTCAAAGTTCCTGTCTCACCCCTGAGGTGACCTTGGATATCCTGAACTTTGATACCACTGCCTGGTTCCTTAGGTTTTTCAACCTGATGGTGACAGTGGCTTCTTGTTGCTACTAATCTCAAAGTTGCTTCACTATCTGGATTGAATTAGCAACTCTTTGTAAAGGATAATCATTTCAGTAATTAAATTCCATTTTCTCATTAGATTGTGACTAATATTATATATGTATATATATATATATATAATCCCATAAGAATATTATATATTCTCCGAAGTCCAACTTAAATAATTTTCTTGTTAAAAAAATAGTCTCTCTTAGCACTTTGTTCATCTATGTGTTAAGATGAATACATATGTTCATCTTAACACAATCCTATATTCATGCTAGTTTTGTATAAGCCTATTTTAATGACTCTTTGAGGAGAACTACACTTTTCTTTTTTTCTATCAATACATAAAATTTATGTCGAAGTTGTACTGTCTTTCCAAGACTACATTCTTATATATAGTATAGAGTTAACAAATGTGTACTATAGCAGTGTATGGCAGATATCCATTATATGCTGATGTCATAAATGAAAAAAAAATGATGCTAAATTTGGAATTTTTTGAAAACAGAGACAATCATCAATTAGATTATGGCAATGTCTAATGATATATTACTATATAACTCAGACTATAATTTTGCTTTGAATACTGTTGGTTTATACTTATTTTTGCTGCCTAACTGGTAACACATTTCATTCTCAAAAGTCTCCCATTTGGGCAGTTATAATTATTATTCCAGTTATAATCCAGAGTGTTAAATCTAATAGAATGTAATTTTATGCACAATATTTATATACCACAAAATGTATTTTAGTATCATAAGGCCTTGGATCAAGTTCCAGAATGGACAATGAGAGAGAAAGAGAAGAATAATTATTCCTATTTGTTAATTATTTTTCAAAACTTCTGAGGCTATTAAAAAATCCCTGAGTAAATTGAACTGAGAGAAAAAATTAACGTTGTAAACAGTTTTGATAAAGAATATCTTCCATTCATAGTAGATGGTAATTGTGCATTTGACTGACCTGCATATGTAGATGGCTTGGACAGGATTTGCAGAAAATAATAAATTAGAGAAAATTGAGAGCTAGAGCACAGACCATAATAGTGTCCCCTTACTGGATGAGGCAGTATTTATGAGTATCCCATGGATATTTAGGCAGAGGTGAGGAAAAAATTAGAAAGTATAAGTGATCAATTCTAAGAATAACTATCACTCAGGTAATCTTCCTAAGATGTTCAATAATATCTAATATTCTGATAAATTCAATGATATGTCTATCATTCAGTGAAGATTGTATGCCTACACAGAAGATTAATATGATGCCAGATGCTTGGTGTAGAGTATTGAATAAAGCAAAAATGATGCCTGTCCTAGAAATTACCGTCTCATACAGAAAATGTCACTGAGCCAATAAACAAAGCAAAAAGTTTGATTATAATATATGAAATGTACCTTCATATTTCATTTTAGTTGTTAAATTTCATTGATTAATCTTTGAATTGCCATTTGCACTTGGAAGTTAAAAATAGTTGAATGAGATTCATTTCTCATACTGGTGATGCTCATGTATAGGCCACATTTATTATAGAGTTTTTTATTATAACATTGAATTTATTGAAATAAGAAATGGAGAAAAGATCATTTAAAAATATCTGGTGGAAGTGAAAATTCATATAAGGAATTCTAATTGATGAAAGTTTTTGGACAAACAATGTAGTAGTATGATTTCCCAGGTTTTTGCATAAAATAAGGGCAAACAACAATAGGAAGCATCTGCTCCAGGCACTCCCAGGATATATGAGGTCATGAAGAAGTAGAAGCCTATTTTAAGATAAAATTTGTTGAAAATAAGAAGTTCTGTGCCAAGAGTAAAAAGATAGATAGATGAATAGATAGAGATTTAAACAATGACAAGGAGATGCTTGTTTTGTGAAGAAAAGCTGAGGACAGAAGATAATGATTTTCAATACTAGCTACTAAGAAAATAAATTTTACCTTTCTCTGACTTCATTTTTTCTCCTGTCCAATTGAAACATCGATCTTACAACTTTTAGCTTTACCAGTAAATTTCAGAATATCTGTAGGGCAAATCCTCTGAATTTGATTTACTCAAGGTTATTCAAAGACAAAGTCAGGGAGTTGGATCTCAAATTGCCCTTCTATTACATTCGGATGATGAGGTTTATTCAGAACTTCAAAAACAAAATACCACGGAATTAGATCCTATTCTCTAGAACTCTGAAGTTCTTATTGCCAGGTTAAAATTGGAAAGTATTAGTATTTGAGTACCAGATAAAAGTGAATTTCCATGGATCTTAACAAAATTTTTATAGTCAATTTCTCCACTCTGACTGCTCCATCTTATAAATCTATTGTTGTTGTTTAATCATTAGTTCAGTTCAGTTCAGCTGCTGAGTTGGGTCCGACTCTCTGTGACCCCATGGACTGCATCACACCAGGCCTCTCTGTCCATCACCAACTCCCGGAGTTTACTCAAACTCATGTTCATTGAGTCGGTCATTTCATCCAACCATCTCATCCTTTGTCGTCCCCTTCTCCTCCTGCCTTCAATCTTTTCAAATGAGTCAGTTCCTCGCATTAGGTGGCCAATGTATTGGAGTTTCAGCTTCAGCATCAGTCTTTCCAATGAATATTCAGGACTTATTTCCTTTAGGGTGGACTGATTGTATCTCTTTCCTGTCCAAGGGACTCTCAAGAGTCCTCTCCAATACCACAATTCAAAAGCATCAGTTCTTCAGTGCTCAGCTTTCTTTATAGTCCAACTCTCACATCATTACATGACTATTAGAAAAACCATAGCTTTGACTAGATGGACCTTTGTTGGCAAAATATTGTCTCTGATTTTCAATATGCTGTCTAAATTGGTCATAACTTTTAGTTTAGTCACTAAGTAATGTCCAAGTCTTTGGCAACCACATGGGCTACAGTCTGCCAGGCTCCTCTCTCCAAGCGATTTCCCAGGCAAGAATAGTGAAGTGGATTCCCATTTCTTCCTTCAGGGAATCTTCCCAATGCAGGGATCAAACCCACGTCTCCTACATTGGCAGGCAGATTCTTTACCACTGAGCCATCAAGGAAGCCCCCCATACATCTATTCACCCCCTAAAATTATTTCTAACCATTACATCCCACAGGGTCCTTGCTTTATTGAAACATATATAGCATTTACCTTTTACATAATATGTAGAATATGCTGTTATTCTACATATTTTTACATAGCATGTAGAATATACTCTTAATAATGCCTCTACCATTTTTACTCACTGCTGTTCCATATATAACAAATTAATTTTGAATAGGGAAGAATCCATCATCAATATTTTGGGGATTTATTTTTATCTATTGAGCAAGTACATTAATTTTGACCCAATTTTTAAAATATAAGTAGGAGTCAATTTATTGTTACAAGCTAATCAGCTTCATTTCTTAAGTTTAACTTAAATCTCTTTAAAATTGTATTCATTTTCACTTTTCTATTCATCTGCTTTATGAAATTAAATATATTTGCATTCAGATCTGTTTTAATGCAATATAAACATGGTATAAATATAAACTCATCACAACCGTTGACAATTTTGTAATAATAAACAAATAAAGACAAGTCTTCTCCAGTGGTATAGTGAATTAGAATTCACTTGTCAATGCAGTGGACATGGGTTCAATCCCTGGTTTGGGAAGATTTTTCATTCCACATGCCATGGAGCAACTAAGACTGTGAGCTGCAACTATTGAAGTCTAGGAACTCTAGAACCCAAAAGCCACTACTACTGAGCCCACCTGCTGCAACTACCAAAGCCCATGGACACCTAAAGCCTGTTCTCTGAGGCAAGAGAAGCCACCACAATGAGAAGCCCGTGCACCACAACAAAGATTAGCCCCTGATCTTCACAACTAGAGAAAAGCCACACATAGCAACAAACACCCAGTGTACCCAAAATTAAGTAAATGATTAGTTTTTAAAAATTAAAGACAAATTTATGTTTTAATGATACCTTTTAAGTATTTAAATAGCTTTTCTTACCACTTATCCTTCACATCTAACATGATGATATTTTTTCCGTTTTTTTCTTATGCAAAATAAGTATATATTTTTTCCTTTTATTTTATTTTTCTCAAATGATAAATTGATTAGAATGTATGCATGGACAGTTGCATAAAAGCATTAGAGGCAAACATAAATATAATTTCCTTAACTTATGCAGACATTTGTGAATTCTGAGTGGTTATTTCTGTTAAGTAGGGAAAGTAGAAAAAAGAAAACCCTCTATAAATTATATTAGTCTTAGTTAGCAACTAACATAGTGAACACTGTTTATCTCAGATAATCATTCATAATTGATTTATGGTAGCAATCCGGCAAAAAGAGTCAGTAGTTCTTTTGGTTTGAATCTCTTTTTCCAATAAGCTTCTAGTTTTAACTGTGGGTGTAAAAAGGTATTGCCTTGATTATAAACAATCACAAAATCACAAAGTATATTTAATCTGTATTTAATTTCATTACTTTGCATCAGTTACCATTTCTATAAAAAATTCTTCATCATAGAGAAAAGATTCTGTTGATGCTAGGTTTGCAATGTGATGTTTGATTTATTTGTAAACATGTGTGTCATATTATGGAGCATATTTCAATATGATTATGACTGTGTATTTAAAGTATATTTTGTGCATTTTGAGCTATCTGCAGCCTTAAAACATTAATAAATAATAAAAATCAATAAAATTGTTTTCAATTTTTTTAGAAAGAATGGCTTATATGGAGATCCATGACAACCAAACACAGAGAAGGCAATGGCACCCCTCTCCAGTACTCTTGCCTGGAAAATCCCATGGATGGAGGAGCCTGGTAGGCTGCAGTCCATGGGGTCGCTAAAAGTCGGACACGACTGAGCGACTTCACTTTCACTTTTCACTTTCATGCATTGGAGAACGAAATGGCAACACACTCCAGTGTTCTTGCCTGGAGAATCCCAGGGACGCGGGAGCCTGGTGGGCTGCCGTCTATGGGGTCACACAGAGTCGGACACGACTGAAGCGGCTTAGCAGCAGCAGCAGCAGCAGCAGACAACCAAACACACCTGTAAAATTTTGCTTAATGGAGAGATAACTCAAGTGTCTTCCTTCTTTTTAGCGGAGTCCTTTACATCATCACATTATGGAATATTTTTGATGTTATTGAGCAAACTTCAGTCTTCAAACTTGTCCAAACTGGTTTTTAATCTCTTCCATCCAGCTCTGGATATTTTAAAGAGAAAAGTCAGCCAGTGATACATGGTGCCAACTCCCTTAGTATGGTCCACTCAGGAAGGAGCAGAAATGCACTGCATTGAAGGGCCACCATACCCAGAATATAGTTGCAAGCTATATGATCCTATAGTTTCACTGAGTTAGACAAGGCTGGGATTCATGTAATCAGTTTGGTTAGTTTTCTGTGATTGTGCTTTTCATTCTGTCTGCCCTCTGATGGATGAGAATAAGAGGCCTGAGGAAGCCTCCTGATGGAAGGGACTGGCTGTGGGGAAAACTGAGTCTTGCTCTGGTGGGCAAGGCCATGCTCAGTAAATCTTTAATTCAAATTTCTGCTGATGAGTGGGGCTGTGGTTCCTCCTCATAGTTTGGACTGAGGCCAAATATGGTAGGGATAATGACAGTAATGATGATAAAGTTCTTCAAAAGGACTTATGCCAGCACACCTCAGCTCCCACGACTGTTGTAGTCAGGGCCCTGACCTCATGGCAGGCCACTGTTGACCTATGCCTCCGTGGGAGATTCCTGGACATTCAAAGGCAAGTCTGAGACAGTCTCTTGTGGGGTCACTGCTCCTTTTTCCTAGGTACTGTTGCACACAGGTGTTTCTTTTTTTTTTTTTTTGTCCCTCCAAGAGCCTGTTTCCCCAATCCTATGGGAGTTCTGTAATCAAATCCTACTGGCCTTCAAATCCCACTCAGTTCCTTGCTGGGTTTCCAGGCTGGGGAATATGTTGTGGGCCCTATAACTTTTGCAACATTTTGGAAACTTTTTTGGTGTAATTGTTCTCCAGTCTGTGGGTTGTCTGCTTGGTGGCTCTATGATGGAATTAATGGTGACCTCCTCAAAGAGGACTTTCACCACATGCCACACCTCCTATGTCTGCAGCAACAAGAGCTGCTTTTCTTGTGGCAGGTTCACTGCTGATCTGTGCCTCCAGAAGAGACACTCAAATACTCAAAAGCAAGTCTTTCTCAGTCTCTTGTGGAGGTCACTGCTCCTTTCTCCAGCTCCTGGTGCACACAAGGCTTTGTTTGCACCCTCTGAGTGTCTCTGATGGGTCTGAGATTTGATTTTAAATGTGATTGCACCCTCCTACAATTTTGTTGGGTTTCTCATTTGCCCTTGGACAAGGGGTATCATTTTTTGGTGGGATCTGACATTCTCTTGTCATAGTTGTTCAGTAACTAGTTGTAATTTTGGTGTTCTCACAGGAGAAGATGAGCACACATCCTTCTACTCTGCCATCTGAGATTAGACATTTTCTAATGGAAACAGTGACCAACTTTATTTTCTTGGGCTCCAAAATCATTGCAGATGGTGATTAAAGCCATGAAAGTCAAAGATACTTGCTTCTTGAAAGAAAAGCTATGACCAACCTGGAAAGCATATTAAAAAGCAAAGTTATTACTTTGCCGACAAAGGTCCATCTAGTCAAAGCTATGGCTTTTCCAGTAGTCATGCATGGATGTGAGAGTTGGACCATAAAGAAGGCTGAGTGCCAAGAATTGATGTTTTTGAACTGTGGTGTTGGAGAAGACTCTTGAGAGTCCCTTGGACAGCAAGGAGATCAAATCTGTCAATCCTAAAGGAAATCAGTCCTGAATATTCATTGGAAGGGCTGATGCTGAAGCTGAAGCCCCAATACTTTGGACTCCTGATGCATAGAGCTGACTATTTAGAAAAGACCCTGATGCTGGGAAAGATTGAATACAGGAGGAGAAGGGGATGACAAAGGATGAGATGGTTGGATGGCATCACCAACTCAATGGACATGAGTTTGAGCAAGCTCTGGGAGATGGTGAAGGACAAGGAAGCCTGGCGTGCTATAGTCCATGGGGTTGTAAAGAGTCAGACATAACTGTGTGACTGAACAACAGCAACAATATTTGATTCCAGGCTATCCTAGAACACATTGCAAAATAAATCCCTTATTAGAGTGTTGATGAAGTTGAAGCAACCTGTTTAGATATCTTTACTTACATTCAAAGTTCATTAGAACGACCAAAGTAATTCTTCTATTAAGATTGATCATCATCTTTGACAATGATGGATAAACAAGTTTTATTTGATGTTTGGATGTACTATATTTTTATGGGAAATAATATCAGACATTTGTTAGTAAATTTATGAAAGGGGGGACATATGGATGACTCTGAAATGAAATGTGGTTACCAGTTTACTGAATGCTTTTAAAATTGTGTTTGTTTGTTTGTTTGTATTTACTTTAACTCAGTGACAAAACAGTGTAGGATTGTGTGAGGGAGGCTCAAGATAGAGGGGATATATGGATATGTATAGCTGATTCATGCTGTTGTACAGCAGAAACCAACACAACAGTATAAAGCAATTATCTTCTAATTTTTAAAAAAAAAGAAAGAAAACAATGTACATTAAGTAAGAAATATTCCATTTATTCACACTTTTATAATAGATAACACCACAGAAACCAAACAAATGTAAAATAAATTTGCAAATGAAATTAATTATTGAAGAGTTTTTCTGCCAAAATTTTAGTTCGGTTCAGTTGCTCAGTCCTGTTCGACTCTTTGCGACCCCATGAATTGCAGCACGCCACCCTTGCCTGTCCATCACCAACTCCCAGAGATTACCCAAACTCATGTCCATCGACTCTGTGATGCCATCTAACCATCTCATCCTCTGTCGTCCCCTTCTCCTCCTGCCCCCAATCCCTCCCAGCATCAGGGTCTTTTCCAATGAGTCAACTCTTTGCATGAGGTGGCCAAAATATTGGAGTTTCAGCTGAAGCATCAGTCTTTCCAAAGAACACCCAGGACTGATCTTCTTTAGGATGGACTGGTTGGATCTCCTTGCAGTCCAAGGGACTCTCAAGAGTCTTGTCCAACACCACAGTTCAAAAGCATCGATTTTTGGCACTCAGCTTTCTTCACAGTCCAACTCTCACATCCATACATGAACACTGGAAAAACCATAGCCTTGACTAGATGGACAATTGTTGGCAAAATAATGTATCTGTTTTCAGCCATGGACAGGGGAGCCTGGTGGGCTGCTGTCTATGGGGTTGCACAGAGTCGGACACGACTGAAGTGACTTAGCAGCAGCAGCAGCATGTTGGTCATAACTTTCCTTCCAAGGAGTTAAGTGTCTTTTAATTTCATGGCTGCAATCACCATCTGCAGTGATTTTGGAGCCCCCCCAAAAAAAGCCTGACAGTGTTTCCCCATCTATTTCCCATGAAGTGATGGGACCAGATGCCATGATCTTTGTTTTCTGAATGTTGAGCTTAAAGCCAACCTTTTCACTCTCCTCTTTCACTTTCATCTAGAGGCTCTTTAGTTCCTCTTCACTTTCTGCCATAAGGGTGGTGTCATCTGCATATCTGAGGTTATCGATATTTCACCTGGCAATCTTGATTCCAGTTTGTGCTTCCTCCAGCCCAGCATTTCTCATGATGTACTCTGCATAGAAGTTAAACAAGCAGGGTGACAATATACAGCCTTGACATATTCCTTTTCCTGTTTGGAACCAGTCTGTTGTTCCATGTCCAGTTCTAACTGTTGCTTCCTGACCACATATAGGTTTCTCAAGAGGCAGGTCAGGTGGTCTGGTATTCCCATCTCTTTCAGAATTTTCCACAGTTTATTGCGATACACACAGTCAAAGGCTTTGGCATAGTCAATAAAGCAGAAATACATGTTTTTCTGGAACTCTCTTGCTTTTTCCATGATCCAACGGATATTGGCAATTTGATCTCTGGTTCCTCTGCCTTTTCTAAAACCAGCTCGAACGTCTGGAAGTTCACAGTTCACGTATTGCTCAAGCTTGGCTGGAGAATTTTGCACAGTACTTTACTAGCATGTGAGGTGAGTGCAATTGTGTGGTTTGACAATTTCACAGCTTTCTTATCCCACTATGATAAATCAGAGCGCTGGGTTTTTCCTCTCAGAAGACACATTAGAAATGCCAACATAATAATACTCTAAGTATCTACATAAAATGTAATAGTTCATTCTGAATTATAGACCATAATTATGTGATTCAACTTTGATCCTAAATTCCAGACTTAAAAGAGCTTCTTTACCAAATACAGAACTGCACTGATGTAGACATCTGTGAAGGATGGTAATATCATTCCCAGAGTAATAGTTCATTTCAATGAGCCATGTTACTGTGGCTCATTGTGTACCAGTGTGGTACTGTGAAAACTTCCATGAATCTTGTTGATAATCAGAGATTACTTCTATAATGGGCTCTGTCAGTTTTAAAATGATTGCCCTTGTTCAAATTTTCTTCCTCACTGGTGAGTTTCCCTGTGGCGAAGTTGAAATAACCTTTCCTTAACCATATCTATGCAAGTTAAGATTTATAATGTATTTAAAATGTCAGGCTCAAAAATAGGCTCTTAGGAAGTAACACCATATTCTCGTTTTACTTTATGAATACATGCATATATTTAATAATTAAATTTGTCATTCACTGACTTTCAAGGTCCTGTTAATGGCTGTAATTTCCTATGAGTTTCTTTCAAAAAATTAATTAGGAAGTAAGGTATTTGTATTAGATAATAAAAAGTCCCCAAAGCCCTTGGAATTAGTTGAACTAACAGATGCTGAGAAGATGATATAAACCTGTACCAAGATGAAGAGTGACAACTGTTGTGTGTATATGATGAGTATCTTCATTGTAATACAGGCATCGTTTTCTCAAGTTAATAATAAGAAATCTAAGCAAATCAGTAATAAAGAATATTATGAAAGGAATTTATTTTTACATCATACTTCTATGTCTGAATTAAAAGTAATTCCCCTTGTGAACAAAATACTCAGTGGAGAATCAAATGGTTGCTATTTTCAGAAAGGAATCAACATTATTAAGAAAAAATACCTCTTTTGGCAAATAGGAATTTTCCATTAGGGTGTAAAGTGATCAATAATCACAGATGAACTAAAATTGAGCCAGATAGCTAGATTTTTTTTTCAACATTCACTTTGATTTCCTTTCTGTAGCCCTTTCTTACCCTGACTGCATAGATGTTGTGGGTGAAAGCATGCCAATGTCCCCCTCTGAGAGTTGTAATTCAGTGTAGTAACTAATTGCAATGTCCATCTGGCACAGTATCAAAAAAGCACATTTAGTGGTTTAGTTATAAAAATATTCAGGTGACAGGATGCCAGATGTTTTGCATCATTGTCATCTTTGTTTGCTCTTATTTTATCACTTAAGAGAAGCTTGGTATAATGTCCTTCATGTTCATATGCTTTCTACATTTTATTTTGACCTCTACAAAATCAGAAAAAATTAGCACTATAGAGAAAATATTTAAAGTACAAATCTCCAGGCACACATGATTCTCTTTTAGCTCAGTCAGTAAAGAACCTGCCTCCAATGCAGGAGACCAGGGTTCAATCCCTGGGTCAGAAAGATCCCTTGGAGAAGGAAATGGCAACCCACTCCAGTATTCTTGCCTGGAAAATCCCATGGATGGAGGAGCCTGGCAGGCTACAATCCATGAGATTGCAAAGAGTTGGACACGACTGAGCAACTTCACTTTCCTTTCCAGTATTACTGCCTAGAGAATTCAATGGACAAAGGAAGGCTACAATCCATGAAATAGCAAGAGTCGACCAGAACTTAGTGACTAAACCACCACACCAGGCAGAAATCCTTACAAGTAGAGAAATAATATAGCTTATATTATTATATAGCTTCTTATGTATTTTTGTATGTATTTAATCATCCTCATTAAGAAATATGTTATTCCCTAAATGGAAATGCAAAATGAATTAAATGTGGTAAACACTTTCTGTTGTATCCACATACCCCTGTGAATTCACCTGAGTCTGGATAATCCTGGTAGTGATGCACAGAGAAAGTTTTGAATTTGGATTCTATGTAATTTTTCTCCAAACCTTTTTCTTTATTTTTCACTTTGTTATCTTTGATCAGTATCAATAAATTTTATATAGACATTATCAAGTCTATGAATAAGACTTATTCAAATCTAGAGTCTTAAGTAGTTGGAGTCATGATGTTTCCTTTGCACAAAGCACCATCTACATGGGGTTCACTAGAACAGAATTAGCTGCTTCAAAGAAAAGGACTAACAAATGTTATAGTGATCACAATTTATGGTTCTTTGTATTTAGATCACTAGGAATATATCTAGGAAACACCTTACTTATGGGTTTTCCAAGTTAATAGTAATGAAATATTTTTGAATAAATTGTGTCATTTTGCCATTTTTGCTTCCAAAGTTCACTCTTCATTTTGACACAAAAGCCCATCTTTGGGTTATATAAGATTCCTGAATGCCTTTAGGCCTTTTATTTTCTATACTGAAAATGGTGGCTGCAGAACTCACTGAAATTTTGAAATTAAAAATGGTCCAGCTGTCAAAGAAAGTGACACCAATAAATTTATTCTGTTTCTCAAGAGTCTTATCTTGAGAAAGACGCTGGGAATCTGATACTGGTCCTTTGAAGGACAGGCAACCCTATCAATCTAGGCAGAAAAAAATGCTACTTCCATACCCATCCATTAAAGGCTAGAAGTGGGTAGTGATTTTGCTCATACAGATAAATATTATAAATGATGAGTTTGGTCTTTCTTTTATCTAATTCCATTGTTCATATACCTTAGGTACAGAACCGCTCTTCTCCTGGCAAATGGCTGTTCTGCTCACATTAAGTTAAAATAGAAAAGAATAGCTTTAGGGCCTTGGAGAGATCGATATGTCTGCTTATTGTGCTTTTCTGTTTGTTTATGATAGCCATAAAAATTTGGAGAAAATACTAAGCTTTACTAAGCATATTTTTTCATCACAGAGAATATTTAATCAAAATAATACATTTATTTTTACATAAATTATGTGTCTAAATATTTGTTAGTTGTACAAAAATATTGCAACAGTGCCCCTGTGATATAAATATGCCATTTATACTTTCATTAGATTGCAAGAAATAATGAATTAGGGAAACATCAACCTGGAGCAAATTGTCACCTTTCTAGAGAATTTCAACCTGGGTTACAAGAGTAACCACTGTGAACTGAAATGGTTTATACACCTATAGAATATACTAGGCTAACATACATTTGATTATTGTTAAACTGAAGATTAATGACTTTTTCTAATCATTAAATTTGACCTAACAATAGAGGTTAACTAACCATAAATACCTATATAGGATAGTGCTTTTAAAATTTATCTTGGGAACAAAACAATTTCTTCAATGAGAATGGAGCAAAGCAGGCTCCAGAAATTTGTAGCATAAGACAAAAATTAAAACCAAAGCCAAGGGAAACAAAGGCTTATCAGTTGATATTAGGGTCTGAAAAGAGAGTCTTAACATGCTAAAAATCAAGAAAAAATGCCTCAAGACACAGGATCCTCCATTAATACTCTATTTGGAGCTAAGATACAAGTTCCAAGACTGAAAATGTAATTTTAGAACTTTACAAATTTTACCATATAATAAGTACTACTCTAGAATAAATGTACTGGCTTGTTCCAAATCATACAGTTATTAATGACAGGATTGAAAGTAAAGCTTAGATCAACCAATTCAGATTCTAGTATACACTCTACCACAGCATACATCATTCCAAGAAAGAAATGACACTCAGAATGGGTTCACCCCTAGTCTGCTTTATGTAAGGGAGCCTAAGTGGTGATCAGTTTGAAGACAAGGGAAGTCTAGGGTCGACAGCATGGAAAGGAAAAACAAGAACTTGACACGATAGTTACTAAAGGAACTCTTAAAATACAACACAATTTTTACTAAGACTGTCCTGAATATATCACTTACCATCTGTCAGAGAATCAAATATATTGATGTACTATTCCACATGCCTTCATCTTTTGTTCAGAGGTACTCTGTAATTCCCAGTATTCACAGCATCAACACAAACACCAAAACCCATATACTCATTTCCCACACATTATTTTGCCGTTTATGAAGCAATATTTTCCTGTGCCTAGTTGTGCATTTATAAATAAAGTTTCACTTTTTACCAGTTTTATATCTTGTGGCACTGTTGGGGAAAGGAGGATATATTTTCTTATCAATATATGTAATATAGTGGCAAGTATTGTTTGTGTGTATGTAGGTGTGTGTATACTAGACTGTACTTCTTCCAGTTATATTTTGCATTGCATGCTTTTTGAGAAAAATAGTTTTAAATATTGGTATGACAGCTTGTATTGTGTTATATGTAAATTATAGTAGAGGGTAGTCTTATTTAAGAACATAATTACAATTAAATAAATAACTGATTTTTTAAAAAGTGACTAACAATTTCACTTTCAAAAAAATCTTTACTCCAACCAAAATACACTTTTATGTAGAAAAAAAAAATTGAGAACTATAAATCATGCTGAAATTTGTTTAAAGATACCAAAAATATATATCTCAAAATTAAATTTTGCATTTTTAAAACCAGACATGATCTTAAAGTATAAGGAAAATTATTCTATATAATAATGGAAGACCTGACATAAAGAAATTGTGAGTTGTACTGAAAGTCAGCTTTACCTGGGGAAAAAAAAAATCTTAATTCTTCATCTTCAGAAGTAGAGTATGGACACTAGGGAAATAGATGACTTTGTATTTTTTTCATGTGTTATCTAAATCCTTGATTCAATGGGAAAACATAGAAAGAAGGAACACTTCCTGAATTTGTAAAACTTTCTGTGGAGTTTCAGTTTCATAAAGCAAAAATATATTGTTCAGGCCTCATATAAAAGCATGACACTCCTGTTTATAATTGTGCATCATTTTAAATACAATTTTGTTTGTAAACTTTAACAAATCAGGGCAATTAATTTTACAAAACTAAAGATTTTGAAGAATGACATAAGTATTATTGAGTTACAGCATTTTCTGAAGAAATCTAATGCTTTAATTCAACTTTTTTATGATTCTGAATTTAAATGAATACTAAAGGAAAGGAAAGAGAAAACTAAAAGGGATGGATATTTAGAGGAAAATATTGAAGTTAATAATTCTCTAGAGTCAAAAGAAATAACTCAGAAAAAGATATGTTTCAGGATAAGAAAGATAAAAATAAGAAAACATAGGAAGATATAAGCTTCCACTTTGATTAAAATCTACATCCACCCATGCACAGTAACTCTTAATTCAAGAAGAAGTTAAATTTTAAAATATCAACTTCTATTATTACCAAAGTACAGAAAATGTAACTAAAATGAAAGAGCAAAATTTTAAGCAAAGTGTAGAAGAGAAGAGTGCAGATAAAGAGTTTAACCATCATCAAATTACCAAGATGATAATCAACAACAACAACAGTCTTTTTTTTTTTTTTTTTAAGATATGTGCCTCCTTTCCATTACCACCACTTTGAAAAAAGGGCTTCCCTGGTGGCTCAGTTGTAAAGAATCTACTGAGCAAGCAATGCGAGTTTGATTTCTGGGTCAGAAAGATCTCCTGGAAAAGGAAAGGATAACCTACTCCAGTATTCTTGTCTGGGAAATTCCAGGGACAGAGAAGCCTGGTGGACTATAGTCATGGGGTCGGAAAAGATTCAGACATGACTTAGTGACAAATAACAACTTTGATTAAAATATATTCTGAGAGATCTTCACAGCATTAGGCTGCAACACTGTTTTTTGTTTTCCAAAAGATGTGGATAAATTCCCCATGAAGAGCTCTGAATTAGGAGTTCTCGGGAATCTATAAATATTTTAAATTTATCAGACATAAAACTGAGTAATTGGAATCATTCCAGAACTTGATTTCTCATCTGAATTTGGAGTGTGGGGAAAAGTACTTATTATTAGGTGACTGGTTAAGATGGCAATAACAACAAAATAAAGCAAAACAGAAAAAAGGGAAGTAATTTTAGAGTGAGAATATTTTAGATGCTTAAAAAACTGTGGTCTATTCCTAGTACTGTGAAAGAATCTGCCTACACATCTTAGCTTATCAGGTATAGAAATGAAAATATTTGTTAAAATTTGTCAGCAATCAAAACAGAACAGAGAGACAAACACACACTTAAGGGGAACAAAACTTTGTTTTTTGGGTGTATTATTTTCAATATGCTAAAATGTTTTAATCAATATTTCCCAAAAGTATATAGCATAGAATTTTATGGTCTACATATTTTCTTATTGTGGAATATCCAGTATAAATATTTACTTATTCTTCCAGATATGTACAGAGTTACATCCATACCTCTCCACACACAATGCATACATATTTTACATACTCATATATCAATCCATAAATATATGTGATAACAGGAATTCCACTCTATGTTTTGGACAGAGGAGCTGTTTTGATACTAAATTTGGATGTGAAGCTGAATTTTCAGTTGTGGAGTGGCAAAAATAAACATCATTTAGGGAAAACTATTTTTTTTAATTGTTAATTTATGGAGTTATTTTCTTTATTTTTATTCCAGTTTTGTTGAGGTCTAATTGACCTCAATTATAGCATCAAGATTGAGATGTGCAGTGTAGTGATTTAACTTAATACATCATAAAATAATTATCACAGTAAGCTTGGTGAGCATCCATCATCTCATATAGATACACTGACCTGTATCTGTTTAGTTATGTTTGTTCATGTATTTTGTTGTTTAGACCTACATGTGAGTAAAATCATACAATATTGATATTTCTCTGACTTATTTCATTCAGCATGAGCTTTTAGCTCTAGCCATGTTGTCATACATGACAATAATTTATTTTTTTTAAAGATGAGTAATATGAACTTCCAGATATTCAAGCTGGCTTTAGAAAAGGCAGAGGAACCAGAGATCAAATTGCCAACATCTGCTGGATCATGGAAAAAGCAAGAGAGTTCCAGAAAAACATCTATTTCTGCTTTATTGACTATGCCAAAGCCTTTGACTGTGTGGATTACAATAAACTGTGGAAAATTCTGAAAGAGATGGGAATACCAGACCACCTGACCTGCCTCTTGAGAAAATTATATGCAGGTCAGGAAGCAACAGTTAGAACTGGACATGGAACAACAGATTAGTTCCAAATAGGAAAAGGAGTACATCAAGGCTGTATATTGTCACCCTGCTTATTTAACTTCTATGCAGAGTATATCATGAGAAGCACTGGGCTGGAAGAAGCACAACTGAAGTCAAGATTCATGTTGATGTATGGCAAAACCAATACAATATTTTAAAGTAAAAAGAATAATAATAAATGATAAATGGTTAAAAAAAGATTGCTGGGAGAAATATCAATAACCTCAGCTATGCAGATGACACCACCCTTATGGCAGAAAGTGAAGAGGAACTAAAAAGCCTCTTGATGAAAGTGAAAGAGGAAGGTGAAAAAGTTGGCTTAAAGCTCAACATTCAGAAAACGAAGATCATGGCATCTGGTCCCATCACTTCATGGCAAATAGATGGGAAAACAGTGTCAGGCTTTATTTTTCTGGGCTCTGAAATCACTGCAGATGGTGATCACAGCCATGAAATTAAAAGACGCTTACTCCTTGGAAGGAAAGTTATGACCATCCTAGACAGCATATTGAAAAGCAGAGACATTACTTTGCCAACAAAGGACCGTCTAATCAAGGCTATGGTTTTTCCAGTAGTCATATATGGATGTGAGGGTTGGACTGTGAATAAAGCTGAGCGGCGAAGAATTGATGCTTTTGAACTGTGGTGTTGGAGAAGACTCTTGAGATTTCCTTGGACTTCAAGGAGATCCAACCAGTCCATTCTAAAGAAGATCAGTCCTGAGATATCTGTGGAAGGAATGATGCTAAAGCTGAAACTCCAGTGCTTTGGCCACCTCATGCGAAGAGTTAACTCATTGGAAAAGACTCTGATGCTGGGAGGGATTGGGGGCAGGAGGAGAAGGGGATGACAGAGGATGAGATGGCTGGATGGCATCACCGACTTGATGGACGTGAGTCTGAGTGAACTCCGGGAGTTGGTGATGGACAGGGAGGCCCGGCGTGCTGCGATTCATGGGGTCGCAAAGAGTCATACACGACTGAGTGACTGAATTGAACTGAATATTCCATTGTATAGATATTTTTTCAAGTTGGGTGATTTAGTTTTTTTTTTTTTTTTTTTTTTTCAGATAAACACCTAGGAGTGTAATTACAGTACCTGGTGGTAGTTATATTTTTTATTTTTGGAGGAATTTCCATACTGTTTTCCATAGTGTCTATCTCAGTTTATATTCCCATCAAAAGTAAACGTGTTGATTTTTTTCCTACATCTTTACCAACACTTCTTAGTTGTTGCCTTTTACATAATAGACATTTTGATCAGTAGGAGGTGATGCCTAATTGTGGTTTTGACCTGCATTTCACTGTTGATTAGATATATTTAGCATCTTTTTCATGTACCTTTTGGACATCTGTGTGTATTCTTTTGAAAAATATCAATTCATGTCCTTGCTCATTTTTAATTGGTTTGTTTTCTGATGTTGAGTTGTATGAATTCTTTGTATAATTAGGATATTAACCCCTTTGAAGTATAACATTTGGAAGTATCTCCTGACACTTATTAGTTAGCCTTTAAAAATAATAATTTCCTTTGCTCTGCAAATCTTTTTACTTAATGTAGTTGTATCTGTTTATTTTTGCTTGTGTTTCTCTTTCCAGAGTAGATGCATCAAAACAAATATTGTTAAGACTGATATTAAGACTGATGACTAAGTGTTTAATGCCTATTATTTTTTCCTAGAAGTTTTACGATTTCATGCCTTACATTTAAGTCTTTAATCCATTTGAGTTTATTTTTCCATATGAGGCAAGAAAATAGTTCAATTTCTTTCTTTTGCATGTAGCTGTCCAGTTTTCCCAGTGTCATTTTTTGGAGAAGCTATTTATTTCTCATTGTATATTCCTGGCTCCTTTATCACAGATTGATTACACAGCTAAGTTTGGGTTCATTTCTGTGCTCTCTATTTTGTTTCATTGAACTGTGTAGCTGTTTTTGTGCCAATATTATATACAATACAATAAAAACTAATACTTTTTATTACTGCAGATGGTGACTGCAGCCATGAAATTAAAAGATCCTTGGTCCTTGGAAGAAAAGCTATGACAAACCTAGATAACATATTAAAAAGCAGAGACATTACTTGGCCAATAAAGGTCTGTATAGACAAAGCTATGGTTTTTCCAGTAGTCATGTATGAATGTGAGAGTTGGACCATAAAGAAGGCTCAGTGCCAAGAATTGATGCTTTTGAACTATCGTGTTAGGGAAGACTCGAGAGTTCCTTGGACTGCAAGGAGATCAAACCAGTCCATCCTAAAGGAAATCAGTCCTGAATATACATGGGAAAGACTGAGGCTGAAGCTGAAGCCCCAGTACTTTGGCCAACTGATGTGTAAAGTTGACTCTTCAGATAATACCCTAATGTTGGGAAAGATTGAAGGCAGGAGGAAAAGGGGATGACAGAGGATGAGATGGTTGGCTGGCATTCCCAACTCAATGGATATGAGTTTGAGCAAGCTCTGGGAAATGGTGAAGGACAGGGAAGCATGGTGTGCTGCAGTCCATGGGGTTGCAAAGACTCAGATATGACTGAGTGACTAAACAACCAAAAGTCTAGATTCATTTTTGTGCTCTCTATTTTATTCCACTAATCTTTGTAACTGTTTTTTGCCAATACCATACTCTTTTGGTTACAATAACGAAGTATAGTTTGAAATAATTACATGTGGTACCTACAGTTATGTTCTTCTTTCTGAAGACTGTTTTTGGTCATTAAGAGTCTACTGTATTTCTATACAAATTCTAGAATCATTTGTTCTAGTTCTGTTTAAAATTCCATGGGTATTTTGATGAGCATTGAATTGAATTTGTCAATTGCCTTAGGTTGTATGTATATTTTAACAACCTTAGTGATTATAAACCATGAGCATAGTATATCTTTCCACTTGTTTATGTCATCTTTAATTTCATTCAACAGTATCTATTAGTTGTCTAATTATAGGTCTTTTACTTCCTTAGTTCAATTTATTCATAAATATTTTATTAATTTTGATGCAATGCAAATGAGATTAAACATACTTTTTCTGGTAGTGTATTTTTAGTGTATAGAAACACAGGCTTCCCTGGTAGGTAAACTGGTGAAGAATATGCTTCCAATGCAGGAGACCCCAGTTTGATTTCTGGGTTGGGAAGATCTGCTGGAGAAGGCTATTGACTCCTGTATTCTTGGGTTTCCCTGGTGGCTCAGATGATAATGAATCCGCCTGCAATGTGGAAGATCTGGGTTTGATCCCTGAGTTGGGAAGATCCCTTGGAGAATGCAATGGCTACACCCACTCCAATATTCTGGCCTGGAGAATTCCATGGACAGAGAAGCCTGGCAGGCTACAATCCATGGAGTCACAAAGGACTGGACACAACTAAGTGACTTTTGCTTTCATAGAAACACAACAAACTTCTGTATATTAATTTTGTATCTCACGGCCTTATTAAATTCACTGATGAGTCCTAGTGACTTTTTGCTGATATTTTTAGGCCTTTTTTTTTTTTAATGAGTCCTATTAATATTATGCCATTTGTAGAGTAATATTTTACTTCTTCTATTCTAATGTGGATTAAATGTATTTATTTTTCTTTCCTGATTGGTGTTTCCAGACTTTTCAATATTATGTTGATTAATATAGTATTGTTAACTGGTAATATTTTGTTAAGGATTTATATTTGTGTTCATGAGTGATATTGGTCTGACATTTTCTTTTACATGATATATTTCTCTGGTTTTAGTATCAGGTTGATCCTGGACTCTTAGAATGGGTTTGAAATTGTTGCTATCACTGCAATTTGGGAAGATATTTTGAAAAGGATAGGTGTTAATTATTATCCAAATATCTGGTAGAATTCTACTGTGAAGATGTTGAGTCCTGGACTTTTGTTTGATGGTAGTTTTATTGATTCTATTTTATTATTGGTGGTTAGTCTGTTCATATTTTCTACTTCTTCCTAATTCAATTTTAGGAGATTGTATTTAATGTCCATTATTTCTAGGTTGTTATTTTTATTGGTATACAGTCATTTGTAGTAATAGCTTATGATTCTTTGTGTTTCTATGGTGTCAATTATAACCACTCTTCTCTTATTTCTGGTTTTATTCATTTGGATTTTATCTCTTTTCTTCTTGATACAAAAGCCCTAATGTTTATCAATTTTGTTTATCTTTTCAAAGAATTTGCTCTTAGCTTCAATGATGATTTTGTTGCTTCTTTACTCTATTTTTCATTTACTCATATGATCTTTATCACTTCCTTGACTATGCTTGGATTTTTCTTTTTCTTTTTTTTCTAGTTCATTTTCCAGCAAGATTAAGTTGTTTATTTTAGATTTTACTTGTTCCCTTGTTTACATTTGTATCACTATAAACTTTCATCTTATAATTAATTTCACTTTGTTATATAGATTTTGGACTACTGTGTTTTATTTTCATTTGTATCCCCATATTTTTGATTCCCTCTGTGATTTCTTCAGGGCTCATTTGCAATTTAGAAGCATATTCTGTAGCCACAACATATTTGTATTTTTTGCACTTTAAATTTTAATTTATTTCCAGTTTTATAGTGCTATAATCAGAAAATATTCTTGATATCATTTTCAATTTTTTTAAATTTGTTGAGTCTTGTTTTGGGGTCTAGCATGAAATCTGTATAGTAGAATATATACCATAGTATATATATGGCATAATATATGTGTGTGTATATATATATATATATATATATATAGCTATTAATTTATCACATCTAATGTTTCATATAAGGCCAATTTTCATTATTGATTTTCTGTATGCATGGTCCATGCATTAACATAAGTTTGATTTTAAAGTCCCCTACTATTACTATGTTGCTGTCTACTCCCCTTCCCCCATGCTCCCACCAATGTCTGTGTTTAATTGAATTATGTACTTAGGTGCTCTTATGTTAGTTGCATATATATATATATATATATATGTACATGGGCTTCCCTTGTGGCTCAGCTGGTAAAGAGTCTGTCAGCAATGTGGGAGACCTAGATTTGATCCCTGGGTTGGGAAGATCCCCTGGAGAAGGGAAAGTCTACCCACTCCAATACACACACACACACACACACACACACACACACACACACACACACATATACACATATAGCTGTTATATCTTCTCATTAGATTTATCTTCTAATTGTTATGTAATGTCCTTCTTTTTGTCTTGATATAATCTTTGTTTTCAAGGATATCTTTTGCTGATATAATTATTGCTCCCCCAGAATTTTTGTGCTTCTCTTTTCATGGAATACATTTTTATATCCCTTCATTTTCAGTGCTTGTGGCTATTTCTGTCTGAAGTGATTTTCTTATAAGCAGCATATTTATGGGTCTTCTTGCAAAGATTCAGCTAATTTATGTATTTTGATTATATTTATAGGGCATCCCTGGTAGCTCAGGTGGAAAAGAATCTGACTCCAATGCAGGAGATGCAGGTTCATTTCTGTTTTGAGAAGGTCCCCTACAAGAGGACATGGCAACCCACTCCAGTATTCTTGCATGGAGAATCCTCATGGACAGAGGATCCTGGTGGGCTACAATCCATGGGGTTGCAATGAGTCAGACATGACTGAACAACTAAGAACACACATAGTAATTCTATTTCAAATAATTTTAATTATAGTCCATTATATTTAAAGAAATCTCGACAGTTCAGTTCAGTTCAGTTGCTCAGTCGTGTCCAAATCTTTGCAACCCCATGAACTGCAACATGCCAGGCCTCCCTGTTCATCACCAACTCCCAGAGTTCACTCAGACTCAGGTCCATTGAGTCAGTGATGCCATCCAGCCATCTCATCCTCTGTCGTTCCCTTTTCCTCCTGCTCCCAATCCCTCTGAGCATCAGAGTCTTTTCCAATGAGTCAACTCTTTGCATGAGGTGGCCAAAGTACTGGAGATTCAGCTTTAGAGTCATTCCCTCCAAAAAAATCCCAGGCTGGTCTCCTTCAGAATGGACTTGTTGGATCTCCTTGCAGTTGAATGGACCATCAAGAGTCTTCTCCAACACCACAGTTCAAAAGCATCAATTCTGTGCTCAGCTTTCTTCACAGTCAAACTCTCGCATCCATACATGACCACAGGAAAAACCATAGCCTTGACTAGACTGACCTTTGTTGGCAAAGTAATGTCTCTGCTTTTCAATATGCTATCTAGGTTGGTCATAACTTTCCTTCCAAGGAGTAAGCTTCTTTTAATTTCATGGCTGTCGTCACCATCTGCAGTGATTTTGGAGCCCAAAAAAATAAAGTCTGACACTGTTTCCACTGTTTTCCCATCTATTTCCCATGAAGTGATGAAACCAGATGCCATGATCTTCATTCTCTGAATGTTGAGCTTTAAGCCAACTTTTTCACTCTCCACTTTCACTTTCATCAAGAGGCTTTTTAGTTCCTCTTCACTTTCTGCCATAAGGGTGGTGTCATCTAAATATCTGAGGTTATTGATATGTCTCCCAGCAATCTTGATTCCAGCTTGTGCTTCTTCCAGCCCAGTGTTTCTCCTGATGTACTCTGCATAGAAGTTAAATAAGCAGGGTGACAATATACAGCCTTGACGTACTCCTTTCACCTATTTGGAACCAGTCTGTTCTACATCCAGCTCTAACTATTGCTTCCTGATCTGCATACAGGTTTCTCAAGAGACAGGTCAGGTGGTCTGGTACTCCCATCTCTTTCAGAATTTTCCACAGTTTATTGTGATCCACACAGTAAAAGGCTTTGGCATAGTCAATAAAGCAAAAATGGATGATTTTTCTGGAACTCTCTTGCTTTTTTCATGATCCAGCAGATGTCCGCAATTTGATCTCTGGTTCCTCTGCCTTTTCTAAAACCAGCTTGAACATCAGGAAGTTCACGGTTCACATATTGCTGAAGCCCGGCTTGGAGAATTTTGAGCATTACTTTACTAGCATGTGAGATGAGTGCAATTGTGCAGTAGTTTGAGCATTCTTTGGCATTGCCTTTCTTTGGGATTGGAATGAAAACTGACCTTTTCCAGTCCTGTGGCCACTGCCGAGTTTTCCAAATTTGCTGGCATATAAAGTGTAGCACTTTCACAGCATCATCTTTCAGTATTTGAAATAACTCAACTGGAAATCTATCACCTCCACTAGCTCTGCTCGTACTGATGCTTTCTAAGACCCACTTGACTTCACATTCCAGGATATCTGTTTCTAGGTCAGTGATCACACCATCATGATTATCTGGGTCGTGAAGATCCTTTTTGTACAGTTCTTCTGTGTATTCTTGCCACCTCTTCTTAATATCTTCTGCTTCTGTTAGGTCCATACCATTTCTGTCCTTTATCGAGCCCATCTTTGCATGAAATGTTCCCTTGGTAACTCTAATTTTCTTGAATGGATCTCTAGTTTTTCCCATTCTGTTGTTTTCCTCTATTTCTTTGCATTGATAGCTGAGTAAGGCTTTCTTATCCCTCCTTGCTATTCTTAGAACTCTGCATCGAGATGCTTATATCTTTCCTTTTCTCCTTCGCTTTTCACTTCTCTTCTTTTCACAGCTATTTATAAGGCCTCCACAGACAACCATTTTGCTTTTTTGCATTTCTTTTCCATGGGGATGGTCTTGATTCCTGTCTTCTGTACAATGTCACGAACCTCATTCCATAGTTCATCAGGCACTTAATCTATCAGATATACGCCCTTAAATCTATTTCTCACTTCCACTGTATAATCATAAGGATTTGATTTAGGTCATACCTGAATAGGCTAGTGGTTTTCCCTACTTTCTTCAATTTAAGTCTGAATTTGGTAATAAGGAGTTTATGATCTGAGCCACAGTCAGCTCCCAGTCTTGTTTTTGTTGACTGTATAGAGTTTCCATCTTGGGCTGCAAAGAATATGATCAGTCTGATTTCGGTGTTGACCACCTGATGATGTCCATATGTGGAGTCTTCTCTTGTGTTGTTGGAAGAGGGTGTTTGCTATGAACAGTGCATTTTCTTGGCAAAACTCTATTAGTCTTTGCCCTGCTTCATTCTGTATTCCAAGGCCAAATTTGCCTGTTACTCCAGGTGTTTCTTGACTTCCTACTTTTGCATTCCAGTCCCCTATAATGAAAAGGACATCTTTTGGGGGTGTTAGTTCTAAAAAGTCTTGTAGGTCTTCATAGAACCATTTAACTTCAGCTCCTCCAGTGTTACTGGTTGGGGCATAGACTTGGATTACTGTTATATTGAATGGTTTGCCTTGGAAACAAACAGGGATCATTCTGTCATTTTTGAGATTGCATCCAAGTATTGCATTTTGGACCCTTTTGTTGATCATGATGGCTACTCCATTTCTTCTGAGGGATTTCTGCCCACAGTAGTAGATATAATGGTCATCTAAGTTACATTCACCCATTCCAGTCCATTTGAGTTCGCTGATTCCTAGAATGTCAACATTCACTCTTGCCATCTCTTGTTTGACCACTTCCAGGTTTTGCCTTGATTGATGGACCTGACATTCCAGGTTCCTATGCAATATTGCTCTTTACAGCATCAAACCTTGGTTCTATCACCTGTCACATCCACAGCTGGGTATTGTTTTTTATTTGGCTCCGTCCCTTCATTCTTTCTGGAGTTATTTCTCCACTGATCTCCAGTAGTATATTGGGCACCTACTGACCTAGGGGGTTCTTCTTTCAGTATCCTATCATTTTGCCTTTTCATACTGTTCATGGGGTTCTCAAGGCAAGAATACTGAAGTGGTTTGCCATTCCCTTCTCCAGTTGACCACATTCTGTCAGATCTCTTACCATGACCCGCCTTTCTTGGGTTGCCCCACGGGCATGGCTTAGTTTCATTGAGTTATACAAGGCTGTGGTCCTAGTGTGATTAGATTGACTAGTTTTCTGTGAGTATGGTTGCAGTGTGTCTGCCCTCTGATGCCCTCTTTCAACACCTACCGTCTTACTTGGGTTTCTCTTACCTTGGGCTTGGGGTATCACTTCACAGCTGCTCCAGCAAAGCGCAGCCATTGCTACTTACTTTGGACAAGGGGTATCTCCTCACTTGCTGCCCTTCCTGACCTTCAACATGGGATAGCTCCTCTACGCCCACCTGTGCCTGTGCAGCCACCGGTTCTTGGATGTGGGATTGGTCCTCCCGGCCACTGCCCCTGGCCTTGGGTTTGGGGTAGCTACTCCTAGCCACCACACCTGACCTCAGACTTGGGTAGCTCCTCTCAGCCATTTCTACAGCATCACAGCCTGGCATTCTCGGCCGCTGCCCCGATCTTGCACGTGGGGTAACTCCTCTTGGCCGCCATCCTTCGGGCATGGTGGTCCTCCTGACTTCTGCCCCTGACCTTGGACGTGGGGAGCTCCTCTCTACCGTGCTTTAGTGTGCCTGTCATAGCTGCCCACACTTTTAGGAATCTGGAATGTCAGGTCCATGAATCAAGGCAAATTGGAAGTGGTCAAACAAGAGACAGCAAGAGTGAATGTTGACATTCTAGGAATCGGTGAACTGGAATGGGTGAATATAACTCAGATGACCATTATATCTACTACAGCAGGCAGGAATTCCTCAGAAGAAATGGAGTAGCCATCATGATCAACAAAAGGGTCCGAAATGCAGTACTTGGATGCAATCTCAAAAATTACAGAATGATCTCTGTTCATTTCCAAGGCAAACCATTCAGTATCACAGTAATCCAAGTCTATGCCCCAACCAGTAACGCTGAAGAAGCTGAAGTTGAACAGTTCTATAGAGCTACAAGACCTTTTAGAACTAACACCCCAAAAAGATGTCCTTTTCATTATAGGGGACTGGAATGTAATAGTAGGAAGTCAACAAACACCTGGAGTAACAGGCAAATTTAGCCTTGGAATATGGAATGAAGCAGGGCAAAGACTGATAGTTTTGCCAAGAAAATGCACTGGTCATAGCAAACACTGTCTTCCAACAACAAAAGAGAAGACTCTGTACATGGAGATCACCAGATGGTCAACACCAAAATCAGACTGATTATATTCTTTGCAGCCAAAGATAGAGAAGCTTTATACAGTCAGCAAAAACAAAAACTGGGAGCTGACTGTGGCTCAGATATGAACTCCTTATTGCCAAATCCAGACTTAAATTGAAGAAAGTAGGGGAAACCACTAGACCATTCAGGTATGACCTAAATCAAATCCCTTATGATTATACAATGGAAGTGAGAAAGAGATTTAAGGGTATACATCTGATAGATAGAGTGCCTGATGAACTATGGAATGAGGTTTCTGACATTTTACAAGAGACAGGTATCAAGATCATCCCCATGGAAAAGAAATGCAAAAAAGCAAAACAGCTGTCTGGGGAGGTCTTACAAATAACAGTAAAAAGAATAGAAGTGAAAAGCAAAGGAGAAAAGGAACAATATAAGCATCTCAATGCAGAGTTCCAAAGAATAGCAAGGAGAGATAAGAAAGGCTTACTCAGCTATCAATGCAAGAAATGGAGGAAAACAACAGAATGGGAAAGATTACAGATCTCTTCTAGAAAATTAGAGTTACCAAGGGAACATTTCATGCAAAGATGGGCTCAATAAAGGACAGAAATGGTATGGACATAACAGAAACAGAAGATATTAAGAAGGGGTGGCAAGGATACACAGAAGAACTGTACAAAAAAGATGTTCACGACCCAGATAATCATGATGGTGTGATCATTGACCTCGAGCCAGACATCCTGGAATGTGAAGTCAAGTGGGCCTTGGAAAGCATCACTACGAACAAAGCTAGTGGAGGTGATGGAATTCCAGTTCAGCTATTTCAAATCCTGAAAGATGATGCTGTGAAAGTGCTGCACTCAATATGCCAGCAAATTTGGAAAACTCGGCAGTGGCCACAGGACTGGAAAAGGTCAGTTTTCATTCCAATCCCAAAGAAAGGCAATGCCAAAGAATGCTCAAACTACCGCACAATTACACTCATCTCACATGCTAGTAAAGTAATGCTCAAAATTCTCCAAGCCAGGCTTCAGCAATATGTGAACCGTGAACTTCCTGATGTTCAAGCTGGTTTTAGAAAAGGCAGAGGAACCAGAGATCAAATTGCGGACATCTGCTAGATCATGGAAAAAGCAAGACAGTTCCAGAAAAACATCTATTTTTGCTTTATTGACTATGCCAAAGCCTTTTACTGTGTGGATCACAATAAACTGTGGAAAATTCTGAAAGAGATGTGAATACCAGACCACCTGATCTGCCTCTTGAGAAACCTGTATGCAGATCAGGAAGCAACAGTTAGAACTGGACATGGAACAACAGACTGGTTCCAAATAGGAAAAGGAGTACGTCAAGGCTGTGTATTGTCACCCTGCTTATTTAACTTCTATGCAGAGTACATCATGAGAAACGCTGAACTGGAAGAAACACAAACTGGAATCAAGATTCCCGGGAGAAATATCAATAACCTCAGCTATGTAGATGACACCACCCTTATGGCAGAAAGTGAAGAGGAACTAAAAATCCTCTTGATGAAAGTGAAAGTGGAGAGTGAAAAATTTGGCTTACAGCTCAACGTTCAGAAATGAAGATCGTGGCATCCGGTCCCATCATTTCATGGGAAATAGATGGGTGAACAGTGCAAACAGTGTCAGACTTTATTTTTTGGGGCTCCAAAATCACTTCAGGTGGTGACTGCAGCCATGAAATTAAAAGACGCTTACTCTTTGGAAGGAAAGTTATGACCACCCTAGATAGCATATTGAAAAGCAGGGACATTACTTTACCAACAAAGGTCCGTCTAGTCAAAGTTATGTTTTTTCCTGTGATGATGTTTGGATGTGAATTTTGGGCTGTGAAGAAGGCTGAGCGCTGAAGAATTGATGCTTTTGAACTCTAGTGTTGGATAAGACTCTTGAGAGTCCCTTGGACTACAAGGAGATCCAACCAGTCCATTCTAAAGGAGATCAGCCCTGGGATTTCTTTGGAAGAAATGATGCTACAGGTGAAACTCCAGTACTTTGGCCACCTCATGCGAAGAGTTGACTCATTGGAAAAGACTCTGATGCTGGGAGGGATTGGGAGCAGGAGGAGAAAAGGACGACAGAGGATGAGACGGCTGGATGGCTTCACTGACTAGATGGACGTGAGTCTGAGTGAAGTCCAGGAGTTGGTGATGGACAGGGAGGCCTAGTGTCCTGCGATTCATGGGATCGCAATGAATCGGACAGGACTGATTGACTGAACTGAACTGATAGTTCTTCTCCATCTTTGGCTGCAAAGAATATAATCAATCTGATTTTGGTGTTGACCATCTCCTGATATCCATGTGTAGAGTCTTCTCTTTTGTTGTTGGAAGATGGTGTTTGCTATGAGCAGTGCATTTCTTGACAAAACTCTCTTAGTCTTTCCCTTGCTTCATTCCATATTCCTAGGCCAAATTTGCCTGTTACCCCAGGTGTTTCTTGACTTCCTACTTTTGCATTCCAGTCCCCTATGATGAAAAGGACATCTTTTTTGGGTGTTAGTTCTGAAAGGTCTTGTAGGTCTTCATAGAAACATTCAACTTCAGCTTCTTCAGCATTACTGGTTGGGGCATAGACTTGGATTACTGTTATATTGAATGGTTTGCCCTGGAAACAAACAGAGATCGTTCTGTCGTTTTTGAGATTGCATTCAAGTACGCGTTTTTGACTCTTTTCTTGACCATGATAGCTACTCTATTTCTTCTAAAGGAGAAGTAGTTATAATGCCTGCAGTAGTAGATATAATGGTCATCCAAGTTAAATTCATCCATTCCAGTCCATTTTAGTTCACTGATTCCTAAAATGTCGACGTTCACTCTTGCCATCTCCTGTTTGACCACTTCCAGTTTGCCTTGTTTCATTGACCTAACATTCCAGGTTCCTATGCAATATCGCTCTTTACAGCATCAGACCTTGCTTCTATCACCTGTCACATCCACAGCTGGGTATTGTTTTTTATTTGGCTCCGTCCCTTCATTCTTTCTGGAGTTATTTCTCCACTGATCTCCAGTAGTATATTGGGCACCTACTAACCTAGGGGGTTCCTCTTTCAGTACCCTATCATTTTGCCTTTTCATACTATTCATGGGGTTCTCAAGACAAGAATACTGAAGTGTGTACTTATTGTCATTTTGTAGTTTGAGGATTATTTCTGCAGTTCTTTTGACACATTCTTCTTTTCCAGTCTTCCTTTTTGACTTGATATCTATGTTCAGTGTAATTTGGAACCCTTTCTTATTTTCTTGTATGTGTACCTGCTATAGACTTTTACTGTGTGGCTACTGTGGAGTTCATATATAGCAATCTATATACAGATGTAATTCTTTACGTTTCTAATCCCTTAAATTCAAACATACTTTAACATTCCTACATTTTACTCTCACCCTGTATTTACTATTTCCCACATTATATTTTATATTTTATGTTTTATACATCTTTTAGCTACTTATTATGGATATAGATTATTTAACAGCTTTTGTCTTTTAGGCTTCCTACAAACTTTATAAGAGGTTGATCTAGTACCTTTAATGTGTATTTACTTTTATCAATGATACATTCTTCTTTTATAACTTTTATATTTTTGATCATAGCCTTTAATATTTTGAGAAGTCTTTTCAACATTTCTTGTTAAGTTGGTTCATGGTGCTAAACTGTTTTAGCTTTTGCTTGTCCATAAAACTTTTTGCTCTTTTAAAAATCTTGTTGAAAACCTTGTCACAGGAGTATTCTTGATGGCATTTTTCCCCATTGTCACTTTAATTATATCATGCCATTCATTTTTGGAATTCATAGTTTCTTCAGTATGTTTGTGGACAAAAGCATTGCCATATTAATTTCTAAGAAGTATTTTTCTAACAAACAACACAATAGGTACAAGTATTTGCAAGTTGGCAATGGTCCAAAGAAAAATGATGAAAACATTTATTCCTTAAAATTTATTCATTTTCCTAGAAAACTCACATCTACCTATAACTTTCACATATGAACGAAGTTAGAATATAGATTTTAGCCTTTCACATTACAACTGTGAAATTTGCCTTTGCATTCCACACATAGCTGACTTTTACACTGCATCCTCTGACAGAAATTTCTGACATAAATTTTTGACAAATGGATACTCTATGGAATCATCACTGTAATCACATGTATACAATAGTTCCATTAGTGCACAAATTCCCTTTTGTAAATTTGCAGTCACTCTTCCCAAACACAAAGCCTATGGCAACATTTGATATGTTTTCTGCCCTCATAATTTTGATAAATACAAAATGTTTATTAACAGAATATGCATATTATATTTATGAAAATAATAATAAAAAATACATGTGTGTTAATCACTCAGTTGTGTCCAAATCTTTGCTGGAGTAAGAATACTGGAGTGGGTTGACATTCTCTTCTCCAAGGGATATTCCCAACCCTGGGATCAAGTCCAGGTCTCCCACATTGCAGGCAGATTCTTTACTGTCTGAGCCAACAGGCAGTTAATATGTACATATGTTTTTATAAATATGGGCTTCCCAGGTGGCTCAGTGGGTAAAGAATCAACCTGATATACAAGTGATACAGGAGACATCGGTTTGATCTCTGGGTCTAGAAGATTCCCTGGAGGGCATGGCAACCCATTACAGTGTTCTGCCTGAAAAATCCACAGCAGAGACTGGCAGGCTGCTGTCCATGGGACTGCAAAGAGTCAGACAAAACTGAAGCAACTGAGCATGCATGAACATGTATATATGTAAATATAACCTTTTCTCTGCCTGTTTTTTCACTTGTAAAACTATTTTCTTTTCATCCATTTAAGTTATTTTTTGGTGCCAATAATTTGTCACTTTCAATTGTTGAATAATAGTCTATTATATGGATGTATCCATTTGTTTAACCACTTACTAGATTAAGATTAAGGACCTTTAGGATGTTTCCAGGTTTTCATGACTATAAATAGCATCACTGTAAATATTTGTGTTAATGGACATATTTTCTGGTTTCTAATTTAAAAACATTCCATCATTCATCATGAATGTTTATATTAGCCATAATAGTCATTATTCATGTCTCCTATAATGTTAAAGAAAAATTTTTTTTCTACTTTCCTCAATGTTTTTATTATGATTGGATGTTCGGTTTTCTCAGCTATTTTATATTTCTCCACTGAGATGTTCATGTAATTACTGTGTTTAGTCTACTGGTACTATGTTAGATAGATTTTTAAATGTTGAATTATCTTTGCATTCTCAGAATAATTCTCATTTTTTTTCTTTATGTATTATCTATTCATAAATTTTGAAATTTTATTTGTTAGTCTTAGTTGATTTTTGCAGTTAAATTCATGAGGGATATTAATCTTATAGATCTACCTTTTTTAGAACATATTTTGTTTTAATTTTGATATCAATATATAGTGGGATCAAAAATAAATTTGTATAGAATTGATATAATCTTTCAAATATTTCATATAATTGTCAGATGAAGTGATTTGGGCTACAAAATTTCTTTTTGGAAAACTCCATCTATGAACTAAATTACTTTAATAGGAAAGACTATTTAAGCTTTCTATTTAGCTCTCACTTTTCAGTTCAGTTCAGTTGCTCAGTCATATCCAACTCTTTCTGACCCCATGGGCTTCAGAATGCCAGGCTTCCCTGTCCATCACCAACACCTGGAGCTTGCTCAAACTCATGTCCATCAAGTCGGTATTGCCATCCAACCATCTCATCCTGTTCTTCTCCCCTTCTCCTCCTGCCTTCAATCTTTCCCACCATCACGGTCTTTTTCAGTGACTCAGTTCTTCACATCAGGTGGCTGAATCATTGGAGTTTTCAGTTTCAGCATCAGTTCTTCCAAGGAATATTCAAGACTGATTTCCTTTAGGGAAGACTGGTTGGATCTCCTTGCAGTTTAAGGGACTCTCAAGAGTCTTCTCCAATAACACAGTTGAAAAGCATCAATTCTTTGGTGCTCAGGTTACTATATGGGCCAACTCTCACACCTATACATGACTACTGGAAAAACCATAGCTTTGACCAAATGGACCTTTATTGGCAAAGTCACGTCTCTGCTTTTTAATATGCTGCCTAGGTTGGTCACAACTTTTCTTCCAAGAGCCAAGCGTCTTTTAATTTCATAGCATCAGTCACCATCTGCAGTGATTTTGGAGCCCAAGAAAATAAAGTTTTTCACTGTTTCCATTGTTTCCTCATCTATTTGCCATGAAGTGATAGAACTGGATGCCATGATCTTAGCTTTATGAATCTTGAGTTTTAGACCAAGTTTTTCACTCTCCTCTTTCACTTTTATCAAGAGGCTCTCTAATTCCTCTTTACTTTCTTGCCACCTCTTCTTGATATCTTCTGCTTCTGTTAGGTCCATACCATTTCTGTCCTTTATCGAGCCCATCTTTGCATGAAATGTTCCCTTGTTATTTCTAATTTTCTTGAAGATATCTCTAATCTCTTCCATTCTATTGTTTTCCTGTATCTCTTTGCATTGATCACTGAGTAAGGCTTTCTTATCTCTCCTTGCTATTCTTGGAACTCTGCATTCAAATGGATATATCTTTCCTTTTCTCCTTTGCCTTTAGGTTCTCTTCTATTCTCAGCTATTTGTAAGGCCTCCTCAGACAACCATGTTGCCTTGAGCATTTCTTTTTCTTGGGGATTGTCTTGATCACTGCCTCCTGTACAGTGTCATGAACCATGGTCCATAGTTCTTTGTGCACTCTGTCTATCAGATCTAATCCCTTCAACCTATTTGTCACTTCCACTGTATTATTGTAAGGGATTTGATTTAGGTTGTACCTGAATGGTCTAGTGATTTTCTCTACTTTCTACAATTTAAGTCTGAACTTTGCAATAAAGTATCACTCTTATGCTCTCTTTTCTTTTGTCTTTCTTTTTGAATGGATACTCTGCTTTTCAGCGAAAAAAACATACTACAAAATTTATTGGCATAAACATAGTTCACATTGTTCTCTGATGATCATTTTGCATTCTATAGTGTTTGTAGTGATTTGGGGGACAGTTTGGCTAAAGTTTATCAAATGCATTAATTTTATTTTTATTGATATTTTTATTGTTTTCTGTTCTTATTTTTATTATTTAATTCTTCTGTTGATTTGGGTTCAATTTTCTTTCTTTTTCTGATGTGTCAAAACAGAAATTTAAATAGATGACCTGAAGATCCTAGGATGAGTCTCTGTTTCTTTTCCTTTGTCTATTACATGCTTCAATTAGATTCATACTTGGAAAGAGTTAACAGTCATACTAAAATATTTTTGACATCCCCAGGTATCATAATTCTGTAAGTCCACATGGTAATTACATAAATACAACTGTCAGTATATGATTGCTTCTACCTGTAATATTTGGTAATTACATAATTTGGCATGATTGCAATTATAAAAAGAGTACATAGTAATTGACTAAAATTGTTTTTTAATTTTTTTCTGAAAAACAGAAGTTTTCTATATTAAGAAAGGTAACAAAACATGCAATTAGATGAAAATTCAGAGGGATACTCTATTATTCTTCAAAATGTAAGAAACTTATTTTTTGTCTTTTTATAATATTTGATAAAATGTATAACTGTGTGCTACATCTATCTAAAATTATGCATAGTCTAATAAAATGTACATAATTGTTCAAAACTTTGTTTTATGGAAGGAACTTTTAAACTTCTTTGATTATTTTTTTTCTAATGTATAATTATTTTGGCATTTCAGAGAAACAAATAATCCAAAGGAAAAACAATGATAAAGTTGACATTGGCACTGATAGCTGCATGCTTTATACTCCTCTCATGAAACTCAAGGTTACCTAGTAATAGACATTAAACTTGTCTATATAAATCCTATTTGATCTTTAATATTAAGTATTTGATAACTGGGATGGCATGATTTTTAAATAATAGAAATTAATTTAAAAATATATGTAATAAGCAAAGGCAGCTTCATGATTCTGACTTACAGCTTCAACAAATAATTATGGAAACATTAGAAACAAACCAACAAAAATTGTTGGCAATGAATTGGAATATCTCTAAAAGGAGATAGAATATAGAAAGCAGAATTTGATGAAAACTTTATAACTAAATATGTGAGATATTTGAAGTAGGTTCAACAGCATAACATAAGCAATAGAGGAAAATAAATGAATTGGCAGAAAGTTAGACATCATCTACTCTGAAAGACAAAATAAAGTAGACTAGAAACAAAATATACAGATCCTCTAAACCTATGGAACTATAACAAGTGATATGAAATTATTTTTAAGTCCATAAACAGAAGAGAGAGAGAAAAAAAGTAAAATTTAAAAGCACTCAATGAAATAGTGAATGAACACTTCTTATGTTTAGTAAGAGACATAAACCAACTTATTCAAAAAATAGTTGAATACCAAATCAAAAGAAAATACATATGAAGACACCTCATAACTACTTATCTACATTACCTGAAAAACTGTAAACAAATAAAATGCATGGGGAAAGAGAAAATGACACCTTACCTACAGGGGAAAACAATTTGAATGATAGCAAACTTTGTGGCAGAAAACAAGCCAGAAGAAAGTGAGAGAATATTTTTCAAGTATTTAATTAAAAAAAAAAATGTCAATCCATAAACCAATACCAAGTAGAAGTATTCTTCTGAAATAAAAAAAAAAAATATTTTCAGAAAGATAATTTGTCACCAACAGAAGACACAGGTTCAGTCGGTGGATCAGGAAGATCCCCTGAAGAAGGAAATAACAACTAAGTCCAGTATTCTTCCCTGGGAAATTCTATGGACAGAAAAGCTTGGCGGGCTACAGTCTATGGGGTCACAAAAACATTGGACACAATTTAATGACTAAACAACAATAACACCATCAATCAAATCAATCTAATCAGCATTCATAAGGAAATCTCCAAATCCTTGGAAACTTAGCAAATTCTGAGAAACAATGAGTCTCACAAGAGTTTTCAGAGGTTATGAAACTAATATCATACTCTAAATTCACTGTACTTCAAATTTAAAAACAGTGTATATATATATATATATATATATATATATATGAATATATATATATGGATATGGATAGATAGATGTATTTGAAAGGAAATATATATATATATCCAATTTGTGGAAATAGCTAGAGTTGAAAGGATCATTTATGGTTTAAAATTCATATATTGAAAATAAATGAAAAGTGTCACATCAATAATCTGAACATTCAACCTCAAAAACCTAGAAAAAAAAAGAACTAATACACCTCAAGGAAATAATAAAAATAAAAGCAGAAATAAATAAAATTATAAACAGGAAAATAATAGTGAACAAATAACTAATATTTTCAAAAAAAAAAAAAAAAAACTTCTTGCTAGACTGATAACGTTAAAAAGAGAGAATATGAAATTATAGCATCTGCCTGGAATGCAGGAGACGCGGATTCTATCCCTGGGTTGGTAAGATCCCCTGGAGAAGGAAACGGCAACCCACTCCAGTACTCTTGCCTGGAGAATCCCATGGACAGAGGAGCCTGGTAGGCTACAGTCCATGGGGTCGTAAAGAGTTGGACATAACTGAGTGAGTTGCTCACTCACTAACTCACTCATGAAATTACAGAATATGAGGAACAATACAAGATATATCATGACAAGCTTTACAGATGCTAAAATAATAACTAGGGAATACTAAAAAGAGCTCTGTACACATTGACAGTCATGATGAAATAGACAAATCACCAGAAAAAATAAAACCTATCACACCCCACTTAATAAGAACTAGATAATCAGCATATCTCTGTAACTATTAAGAAAATTAGATTCCTGATTTTAAAATACCCATGAAAGAACATCACAGATCCCAGTGCTTTTACTGGAAAATTCCATCAACTGTCTGAAGGATTAACAGCAATATGGTACAATCTCTTTCAGGAGACAGTAGAGGGGAGATATTTTTAAATTTATTTTCTGAAGCTATTATTATATCAAAATGAGATAAAAGAAATACACAAAAATGAAGATAAAGTAAAAATTAAAAAGAAAGATATCAATGTCCTAGCTAATAGGGACAAAAATTCTTAACAAAATATCAGCAGAATGAATGCAACGTATAAGAAAAATTATTCACTATCAGAAAATGGGATTTATTCCAGAAATGCAAGACTGGTTCAATATTGAAAAATTACACAAGATTATTATTTTAAATATATTTTAATTGGAAAATAATTGCTTTACAATGTTGCGTTGGTTTCTTCCATACAACAACATGAATCAGCCATAAATATACATATATCCCTCCCACTTCCCACCCCATCGCATCCCTCTAGGTTGTCACGTAGCACCAGGTTGAGCTTCCTCTGTTAAACAACTTCCTCCTAGCTATTTTACATATTTTACATACCTATGTCTCAATGCTACTCTCTCAATTTGTCCCACCCTCTCTTTCCACTGCTCTGTCCACAAGTCTGTTAACTGTGTCCACATTTCTATTCCTGACCTGCAAATATGTTCATCAGAAACATTTTTCTAGATTCCATATATATGCATTAATATATGGTACTTTTTTTTTCTTTTTCTGATTTATTTCACTCTCTATGACAAGTCTATGGAAATGACCCCATATTGTTCCTTTTTATGGCCACGTAATACTCCTTTGTGGGCTTCCTGGTGGCTCAGAGGTTAAAGTGTCTGCCTGCAATGTGGGAGACCTGGGTTCGATCCCTGGGTCAGAAGATTCCCTAGAGAAGGAAATGGCAACCCACTCCAGTATTTGGCAACCCACTCCAGTATTTGGCAACCCACTCCAGTATTCTTGGAGAATCCCATGAACGCCTTCTCTTTCTATTTCTCTTTTGATTTAGCTTAGCAACCATTTAGGTTGCTTCCATATCCTATTTGGTAAATAGTGCTGCAATAAACATTGTGGTGCATGTGTCTTTTTGAATAATGCTTTTCTCAGGGCATATTCCCTAAAGCAGGATTGCTAGGTCACATGGTAGTTCCATTTTTTTTTTTTTTTTTTTTAGGAATCTCTACACTGTTCTCTAAAGGGGCTGCATCAATTTACATTCCCATCAACAATGCAAGAAGGGTTCGTTTTCTCCACACCCTCTCCAGCATTTACTGTTTGTGAATATTTTTGGTGATGGCCATTCTACTGGTATGAGGCTATACACATCATTGTAGTTTTGATTTGGATTTCTCTAATAATGATCTGGGAGGGATTGGGGGCAGGAGGAAAAGGGGACAACAGAGGATGAGATGGCTGGATGGCATCACCGACTCGATGGACATGAGTTTGAGTGAACTCCGGGAGTTGGTGATGGACAGGGAGGCCTGGCGTGCTGTGATTCATGGGGTGGCAAAGAGTCAGACACAACTGAGCGACTGAAATGAACTGAATAATGAGCAATGTTGGGCTTTATTTATTTATTTTTTCCCATGTGTTTATTGACCATCTGCATGCCTTCTTTCAGAAAAGGCAATGGCACCCCACTCCAGTACTCTTGCCTGGAAAATCCCATGGGCAGAGGAGCCTGGTAGGCTGCAGTCCATGGGGTCGCTAAGAGTCGGACACGACTGAATGACTTCACTTTCAATTTTCACTTTCATGCATTGGAGAAGGAAATGGCAACCTACTCCAGTGTTCTTGCCTGGAGAATCCCAGGGACAGGGGAGCCTGGTGGGCTGCCATCTATGGGGTCACACAGAGTTGGACACGACTGAAGTGACTTAGCAGCAGCATGCCTTCTTTAGGTATTTTGCCTTTTTTTTTTTTTTTATTGGTTGTTTGTTTTCCTGATATTGAGTTGCATGAACTGTTCATATAATTTGGAGATTACTCCTTTGTCAGTTGATTCATTGGCAAATGTTTTCTTCCATTCTCAGTGTCGTCTTTTCATCTGTTTAAAGTGCCCTTTGCTGTGCAAAAGTTTTTAGTTAGGTCCCCTTTATTTATTTTTGTTTTTATTTCCATTACTCTAAGAGGTGGATCAAAGAGGATCTTGCTGCAATTTAGGTCAATGAGTTTTCTAAAAGTTCTAAAATGTTTTCCTCTAAAAGTTTACAGTTTCTGGCCTTACATTTAGGTCTTTAAGCCAATTTCAGTCTTCCCTGATTGCTCACTTGGTAAAGAAACTGCCTGCAATGCAGGAGACCCTGGTTCAATTCCTGGGTCAGGAAGATCTGCTGAAGAAGGAATGGGCTACGTACTCCAGTATTCTTGGGCTTCCCTTGTGGCTCAGCTGGTAAATAATCTGCCTGCAATGCCTGAGACCTGGGTTTGATCCCTGGTTTGGGAAGATCACTTGGAGAAGGGAACAGCTACCCACTCCAGTATTTTGGCCTGGAGAATTCTATGGACTATATAGTCCATGGGGTCACAAAGAGTAGGACACAATTGAGCAGCTTATACTTTCACTTTATGTCAAACCATTTCCAGTTTATTTTTGTGTATTGTGTTAGGAAGTGTTCTAATTTCATTCTTTTACATGTAGCTGTCTTTGTTCCCACCAACACTTATGGAAGAGACTGTTTATTCTCCATTGTATATTCTTTCCTCCTTTGCCCATAGGTGCCTGAGTTTATCTCTGGGATTCCTATCTTGTTTAACTGATCTATGTTTCTGTTTTTGTTCCAGTACTATATTGCTTTGATTATTGTAGTTTGTAGTATAATCTGAAGTCTGGTAGGTTGATTCCTCCAGCTCTGTTTTTCTTTCTCAAGATTGATTTGGCTATTTGGAGTCTTCTGTGTTTCCATACAAATTGAGAATTTTTTTTTTGTTTTTCTAGTTCTTTGAAAAATGCAATTGGTCATTTAGTAGGGATTGCATTGACTCTGTAGATTGCTTTGCCCATGTTAAGTTGCTTCAGTCATGTCCGACTTTTTTGTGACCCTCTTGACTGTGCCTGCCAGGGTCCTCTGTCCATAGGATTCTCCAGGCAAGAATACTGAAATGGGTTGCCGTGTCCTCCTCCAGGAGATCTTCCTGACCCAGGGATTGAACTTGTATTTCTATGTCTTCTGCATTGGCAGGTGGGTTCTTTACCACTAGCACCACCATCCAAGAACATGATATATCTCTCCATCTGTTTATGTCATCTTTGATTTCTTTCATTAGTGTCTTACAGTTTTCTGCATACAGGTTTTTGTGTACTTATGTAGCTTTATTCTTATATTATTTTTACATATGGTTAAGATTATTCTAAGATTTATATAAAAATCAATGTAAGTTCAAAAACTAAAACAATTTTTAAAAGATAAACTGTATATTAGAAGAAAATGGTCTCTACCTAGTTTCAAGGTTTATGCTAAATATGTAGTAATTGAGATTGTGGTATTATAAAAGTATAGCTACTTTTATATGTAAGTGGAAAAGAATCAAGAGCATGAAAGCATATCCATGCATATTCTGCACTGATTTATTTTTACAAAGATTCAAATGCAGTTTAATGAAGCAAAAATATCCTTTTCCACAAATGATGCTAAAACAAGTGGACATCCATTAGAAAACAAACAGGTAAAATAAAACAAAGAATATTTGGCATAAGTCTTGGATTTTTAACCTAAATGTATCACACCATATCTCTCGGACCTACAGTTAGATGACTGGAAAATTAAATATCAACATTAGAATGAGCCAACATAGAAAAAAAAAATGAAATGTTGAACTTCATTAAAGTTAAAAACATTTGATCTTTAAAAGATTCTGAAAAAAAAAACAAAAACACGACAATGTACAGACAGCGAAAAGATATTTATAAACCATACAGCCAAAAAAATGACTTGCTATTGAATATATAAAGAACTCTTGAAACTAAAGAAACATAAACTCTGTAAACTTAAATGAATCCAATTAGAAAATGGGAAATAACATGAAGAGACATTTCAGTGAAAAGAAAATGCAGATAACAAATAAAAGCATGAACAAAATTAAATATCACTAGACATCTGCAAAATGGAAATTCAAACTGCAATGGAGATATCAACACACATGACTGATATGAGAATGGAAGGCTAACAGAAAAAATGGTGACAAAACCAAATACTGACAATAGAGTAAGTGACCAGGATCACTTACATGTTGCTGGTAGGAAGTTAATATGTTACACTCACTCAGTAAAATTATTTGATGATTTTTTTTTTTTTTTGGTTATCTGGTTTTGATTTATAAAATTATATATGCATGCAAATACACTACTGGGCACTTATTTCAGAAAAATGTAGAATTATAATCTTATAAAATCTCAAACATGAAAGCATTTCTTTGTTAATTTATATAAACATATATGAATTAATATTTATCATTAAATAACTATACAATTAAAAAAATTTTTTTTGGCATTTTAAGCAATGTACTTCCAAAATTGATTTTTATCCTAGGCAAGATTATAGATTCCCTTATTAAGAATCTGGTTAGGGAAATTAGGAGGAAAAATATGATGAAAGAAGCCAACAGAATGTTAATGGGACCACATCATATTCATTGAAATTAATGTTTTTTCCTGCAAAATTTAGAAATATATGCATCAGAAGACAGCATTTGAATATGTGTAAAGATATTAGTATATGTCAATAAATTATAGATGATAAAATAGAAAAATCTCAGAATTATTTTATAGTTAGTGATATTTATAATGTTCTGATCTACTTTCATGGCAAGCTATTTCTAGAGAGATCATTCCAGCACACAAATGTATCACATGATTTTCTTCACTTTTTCTGGTAAAATGTTTTCAAGTATTTTGCTAAAAATATTTAGCATACTTGTATTTGATCAAAAGAATGGGAGAAATAATTAATGCATTGGACATAATGGCATGGTCCCAAAGGACCTTAAGACATTTAAATGATGAGTTAAAAACAAGATACAATTAATAATAATAATAAATAAACACATAAAGCACCATACTATATTAAAAATAGAAAATAAATGATTAGATATTAATATATGTGAAGAAAATTAAGATATTTTAGTCTTCTAAAAATATAAATAAATCATTATATATATTATGTTGCCCTTAAAAAATTAGGCAATTTTCTGCAATCTTAATCCAGAACAAGAGAAGTACTGACCCCACTTTAGTCTTCAAGCTTATACACAGAGCAATACAGTCATTTTTGGAACTTAGACTTATTGGAAGACAAGGGGCAGCAATCAATCAACTGACCAACCAAAGAAATACACCTTGAAGTTCTATGGCAAGGGGAATAATGAATAGAAGAGGAATGCAAAACGATTCAAGGGAACAGGACTTGGAGAACCACCACATTAATGAATTTTACACTTATTCTTCATATTCCCAGGAGAGTAGGTTGGAATCAATGGAGATGACGTACAGCAAACAGGCTTTTCACCGTAAAATAAGGAAGGACAACACTAACAAATGGATATTTCCAAAAATATTTGACATGAACTATTCAGAAATATATTCTATTCCTTGTTACTAAAGTTAGCTGAAAGGTCAGTTGAGGAAGATATAACCAGGAAGAGTTTAAGTGAAAATGGATGCATCTCTTCCAGGTGTTTTCTCAAAGGTTAACTAGTCCCAGAGCATCCTAATTTTTATATTAAAAAAAAAAAAAAAAACGCACTATATACTTCATTCTATGTATTCCTCTCTTGTTTTTTCTGCATAGAATGTATAACTGACCTATATAATATCAATTTTACTTATCTTTAAATTCTCTGCCTCTCCCTACAGAACGTAACTCCTTTAAAAATAGAGTTTTGCCTATTTGTCCTCTGCAGTACCCCAGGAAATTAGAACAGCACTTGACACATATTATATATTTTTAATAAATATAGGCAATCACCAAAGAATGGAAAATGAATAAATAAACACATATATAAATAAATGGGATAAAAACCATTAAGCTCCATTTCAGGGATGAAATTCTAAGATATACTTATTTTTAAGTTATATTTTAAAATAAACTGATAATTGTTTCTTATTTATTGTGAATAGAACAATCAAAAGTCATGCTAGTTATATTTTCCAAAGCAAAAATATCTTGGAATAAAAATTATGCCTATACATATAATATATATAATTATATATAAGATTTTGTGAAAGAGATGTACAGATAAACACAGGCAATCATTAGACTTTTGGGGGCTAAGATTATATTAAATTCAGTATCTGTTAAATGTTTATTAGTACATTCTATTCCTCTGTGTCTTTTTCATTATATATTTTATTTTGAGAAAATTTCTCATTCGGGTTTACTTAATGTAATGATATACTGCTGCTGTTTAGTTTCTAAGTCATGTCCAAATCTGTTGCAATCCCATGGACTGTAGCTGACTGGGTTCCTCTGCCAATGGTATTGCTCAGGCAATAATACTGGAGATGGTCGCCATTTCCTTCTTCAGGTGATCTTCCTGACTCAGGGATTGAATCTATGTCTACTGCATTGGCAGGTACATTCCTTACCACTGAGCCACCAGGGAAGTCCAAGTATATGTATCAGTTCAGTTCAGTTCAGTTCAGTCACTCAGTCATGTCCGACTCTTTGTGACTCCATGAATCGCAGCATGCCAGGCCTCCCTGTCCATCATCATCTCCGGGAGTTCACTCAAACTCACATGCATCAAGTAGGTGATGCCATCTAGCCATCTCATCCCCTTTTGTCCCTTTTCCTCCTGCTCCGAGTCCCTCCCAGCACCAGAGTCTTTTCCAATGAGTCAACTCTTCTCATGAGGTAGCCAAAGTTCTTCAGTTTCAGCTTTAGGATCATTCTTTCCAAAGAAATCCCAGGGCTGATCTCCTCCAGAATGGACTGGTTGGATCTCCTTGCAGTCCAAGGGACTCTCAAGAGTCTTCTCCAACACCACAGCTCAAAAGCATTAATTCTTTGGTGCTCAGCTTTCTTCACAGTCCAACTCTTACATCCATACACGACAACTGGAAAAACCATAGCCTTGACTAGATCGAACTTTGTTGGCAAAGTGATGTCTCTGCTTTTCAATATGTTATCTAGATTGGTCATAAATTTCCTTCCAAGGAGTAAGCATCGTTTAATTTCATGGCTGCAGTCACCATCTGCAGTGATTTTGGAGCCCCCCCAAAAAAAGCCTGACACTGTTTCTACTGTTTCCCCATCTATTTCCCATGAAGTGATGGGACCAGATGCCATGATCTTCCTTTTCTGAATGTTGAGCTTTAAGCCAACTTTTTCACTCTCCTCTTTCACTTTCATCAAGAGGCTTTTTAGTTCCTCTTCACTTTCTGCCATAAGGGTGGTCTCGTCTGCATATCTGAGGTTATTGATATTTCTCCCAGCAATCTTGATTCCAGCTTGTGCTTCTTTCGGCCCAGCATTTCTCATGATGTACTCTGCATATAAGTTAAATAAGCAAGGTGACAATATACAGCCTTGACATACTCCTTTTCCTATTTGGAACCAGTCTGTTGTTCCATGTCCAGTTTTAACTGTTGCTTCCTGAACTGCATATAGGTTTTTCAAGAGGCAGGTCAGGTGGTCTGGTATTCCCATCTCTTGAAGAATTTTCCATAGTTTATTGTGATCCACACAGTCAAAGGCTTTAGCATAGTCAATAAAGCAGAAATAGATGTTTTTCTGGAACTCTCTTGCTTTTTCAATGATCCAGCGGATGATGGCAATTTGATCTCTGGTTCCTCTGCCTTATATATATATATATATATATATATATATATATATATATATATATATATATATACACACACACACACACATATATACAGAGAGAGTCTATCAGTGAATATTTAATATTTTTTGTATTTACCTAATCTTCTTGTCATAGATAATTTTATATATATCTCTGGTATACAAATTTTCTCTGGCATACTTTAGTTTTGAGCCTACATTCCTGCTAGCATTCTTGCCAATATGTTTAAATATAGTATTAAGGAATCTTTGATTTGCATTAAATACTGTGTTTTAATCAACACTGATGTGAACTCTTTATGCTTCTTAGATTAATAATCTTTTCTTTGTGGTATTCTATATATTGTTAATCTTGTTTTAGCTCCTTCCTTTCTTTTTCATAGGTCTTGATCAAACTCTGTTGTTCATGAGCTAAAGAATCTGAAATTAGAATTTGTAATGATTCAAGTTATTATATACAATCCTGTATTGGTAGTGTGCATTTAATTATTTATTATTTTCATTTATTTTATTATATTAATGATGGATGTACGTATGGAAGTAAAAACTCAAATAATGCTCAAGTATTTGAAATATAAGGTAAATTTCACTTTCTTTACCAACTCCACAAGGAATTGATGAAAAAGAAAAAGAAACTGAAAGGATTGGCCTAACTCTCTGTCAACATATACTTTCAATTTGCCATGTTTAAGGTGGTGTTGCACAGGTAAAGGCAGATCAATCAACCAACAGAACAAAAGAAAGGATCATAAGCATTTTGATGCCAGGATCTGTTTATATTCCTGGAAAATTACTGAAAGGTCAGAGAGTCTTTTTTATCTCTATATTTATTATATTCAAAACTAAGATAAAAATTAAAACTAAATTTATTCATTTATAGATGACAGTATGTATCCAAATGTATTGTTACCAATAGCATTCTTATGAAAATAACTGCTTTCCATAACAAAAGAAACAAACATTTAAAATTTTTTGCAAATCTATTCAATGTCTACCTTAAGTGAGGTCTTACCAAGTGGCTCAGTGGTAAAGAATCCACCTACCAATGCAGGACAGACAGGTTCCATCCATGGATTGGGAAGATCCCCTGGAAGAGGCCATGGAACCCACTCCAGTATTCTGGCCAGAGTATCCCGTGGACAGAGAAGCCTTGTGGGCTATGGTCCCTAGGGTCACAGAGAGTTGGGCATGACTGAAGCTTTTAGCACACAACACACAGTTTAAGTGAAGGCAGCTAAATCCTTGTATCTATTTGGCATTTGTCAGTTGCTACGTATTGTTTTTTTCACAGTATATGAAGAAAATCTGGGCTCACAAAAAAATATGTAGTTGGAAAAAGAAAGACTATCTTAATAACTCTTCAGATAATTATGAATAGTCTCCTTCGTTATCATAGGAAAATATAACCTATGGTATTTTCTTAATGGTGAAATGAAATAAGGAATCTTAAGTACCCATAAGCATCTATGACAGTAGTGGGTGAGTTCAGCTTGTGAAAGGGGTCATCCTTGAAATAAATCACACAAAACCACCTTCTGATGTGGTTGACAGTTTTATATGCACCCTAATGATCAGCTTAGGAGTTCTAATTTCCATAACACACATAGGGATTAAGAAGAATTCATATTTTAGAAAGATGTCCTTCAGAGCTCACAATGTTCAGCAGACGTGTGGCCTGCTCAGCAGATAATTAAGACTGAAAACAGAAATTTATAATATTTGGCATGCATTTAATTTTCTTTTAACTTGTGAAACACAGCTAGACTACCCTCACAACTACAGAAGTAATGTTTTCTGGTATTTGTGTAGCAAATGTAGTCTGGAAGTAGAATGATACATGTTTAGTAAGCATCCAACATCATTTCAATTCACTTGCTCAGTTGTGTCTAACTCTTTGTGACCACATAGACTGCAGTATGCCAGGCCTCCCTGTCCATCAACACCCAAAGCTTACTCAAACTCATATCCACTGAGTCGGTGTGCCATCCAACCATCTTATCTTCTGTTATCCTCTTCTCCTCCTGCCTTCAACCTTCACAGCATCAAGGTCTTTTTCGATGAGGCAGTTCTTCGCATTAGGTGGCCAAAGTATTGGAGTGTCAGCTGATGCTCTCAGCTTCAGCAATATTCCAATGAATATCCAGGACTGATTTCCTTTAGGATGGACTGGTTGGATCTCCTTGCAGTCCACGGGACTCTCAAGAGTCTCCTCCAACAACACAGCACAGAAGCATCAATTCTTCAGCACTCAATTTCTTTACAGTCCAACTTCCACATCCATACCTGACTATTGGAAAAACCAGAGCTTTGACTAGATGGACCTTTGTCAGCAAAGTAATGTCTCTGCTTTTTAAGATGCTGTTTAGGTTGGTCATAGTTTTTCTTCCAAGGAGCAAGTGCCTTTTGATTTCATGGCTGCAGTCATGATCTGCAGTGTTTTTGGGGCCCCCCAAAATAAAGTCTCTCACTGTTTCCTTTGTTTACCCAACTATTTGCCATGAAGTGGTGTGAGCAGATGTCATGATCTTCACTTTACGAATGTTGAGTTTTAAGCCAGTTTTTTTCACTATCCTGTTTTACTTTCAACAAGAGGCTCTTTAGTTCTCTTTCTGCCTTAAGTGTGGTGTCATATGCATATCTGAGATTATTGATATTTCACTGGGAATCTAGATTAGAGCTTGTTTTGTATCCAGCCTGGAATTTCACGTGATGTACTCTGCATATAAGTTAAATAATCAGGGTTACAATATACAGCCTTGAGGTACTCCTTTTCCGATTTGGAACCATTCTGTTGTTCCATACCCATTCTATTGTTTCTTGACATGTATGCAGATTTCTCAGGAGGCAGGTAACATGGTCTAGTATTCCCATCTGTTTCAGAATTTTCCGTAGTTTATTGTGATCCACACAGTCAAAGGCTTTGACATAGTCAATAAAGCAGAAGTAGATGTTTTTCTGGAATTTTCTTGCTTTTTCTATGATCCACTGAATTTTGGCAATTTGATCTCTGGTTTCTCTGCTTTTTCTAAATCCAGCTCGAATATCTGGAAATTCTCTGGAAATTCACTCTTGAAGCCTGTCTTGGAGAATTTTGAACATTACTTTGCTAGCATGTGAGATGAGTGTGATTGTGCAGTATTTTGAACATTCTTTGGCATTGCCTTTCTTTGGGATTGGAATGAAAACTGACCTTTTTCAGTTCTGTGGCCACTGCTAAGTTTTCCAATTTTGCTATCACATTGAGTGCAGCACTTTCACAGCATCATCTTTTAGAATTTAAAATAGCTCAACTGGATTTCTATCACCTCCACTAGCTTTGTTCCTAGTGATGCTTGCTCAGGCCCACTTGACTTAATATTCCAGGATGTCTGGCTCTAGGTGAGTGACTGTCGTGGTTATCTGGTTCATGAAGATCTTTTTTGTATAGTTCTTCTGTAAATTTTTGCCACCTCTTCTTAATATCTTCTGCTTTGTTTAGGTCCATTCCATTTATCTCCTTTATTGTGTCTACATTTGCAGTAATCTTTCCTTTGGTATCTCTAATTTTCATAGAGATCTCATATTTTCTTAGCATAAGAATCCTAAAAACTGGAAATAGAACTGCCTTATGATCCAGCAATCCCACTGCTGGGCATACACTCTGAGGAAACCAGAAGGGAAAGAGACACGTGTACCCCAATGTTCATCTCAGCACTGTTTATAATAGCCAGGATGTGGAAGCAACCTAGATGCCCATCAGCAGATGAATGGATAAGAAAGCAGTGGTACATATACACAATGGAGTATTACTCAGTCATTAAAAAGAATACATTTGAATCAGTTCTAATGAGATGGATGAAAGTGAAACCTATTATACAGAGTGAAGTAAGCCAGAAAGAAAAACACCAATACAGTATACTAATGCATATATATGGAATTTAGAAAGATGGTAACAATAACCCTGTGTACGAGACAGCAAAAGAGACACCGATGTATAGATCAGTCTTATGGACTCTGTGGGAGAGGGAGAGGGTGGGGAGATTTGGGAGAATAGCATTGAAACATGTATAATATCACGTATGAAATGAGTCACCAGTCCAGGTTCGATGCACGGTACTGGATGCTTGGGGCTGGTGCACTGGGAGGACCCAGAGGGAGGGTATGGGGAGGGAGGATGGTGGAGGGTTCAGGATGGGGAACGCGGTGTACCTGTGGCGGATTCATTTTGATATTTGGCAAAACTAATACAATATTGTAAAGTTTAAAAATAAAATAAAATTAAAAAAAAAAAAGAATCCTAAAATTAGAATATTAGTTTGGGGAGAAGATTGACTAGGCCATCCTACCTGCCTCAATTTACCTTTTTTTCTGTTACTTGACAGAATGCAATTATTCTGAATACATATGAAATATCTTAGGTAATTTTTACTTTCCTCCCTATTTAATGACTGATTTGTATTTGCCAATTTCTTTAATTATTTAGATGGAAAATTCCGTCAACACTTACAAACTTTTTGCATATACTTACATATAGCACAGTTGTAAAGCTCAATATGTTGATCTACTTTACCACAATATCTATATATACACACAATAATTATTAAAAAGCTTTCTTCCTATATTTATTTTGTAACTGGTGAAGTTGAAACCAGCAAAGGCATATAAACTACTGTCTACATGTGAATAATATTCTATTTATTTTCATAAAATTTCTATAAAATTTTAACATGATACAATTTTAATTCTTCAAAATATATTGTTTTACTATATGAACAACATACTTCTACTGCATAAATATATAGTGGTAGATCAAACATATAGAAGGAAAGAGAAAAAAAAAACTTAAAATGTGAGCATATACACAGATACAAGTAAAACCTTTGAGATTAAAGTAGTTATAACTTACATAACTTAGAGGAGAGTTACAATTAAGGAAGAAAACAATGCATTTTGACTATTATAGGAATCGTTCATGAAGTGAATATGCATAAGTAGTTCATATTCATTCTCTGCCCAGTCCATAGCCCATAATAAGCCACTTCCATCATTCTGCTACCTGAACTATGAAATTTCTTTGCAATTACTCCAGCTGTGGAAACTATTAACAATACATTGCTTATTTTAGTCAAGGAGTAGAGAAAAGCAGAGTGTGGTTTATTGAGTGACTGGGCTCTACCTACTTGCTTGAGCTGGTTATGTGGGTCCATATGAGTTTGTTGCATCTGGCTCTGGTACAGGAAACTTAAATCTTAAAAGGAAGTGATCAGGAAGAGAAGATGCAGATGAAACAAGGCAAGTGAACATAACCTGGGTCTTATAAGATGAGCTATAATTTGTGAGAGTGGATAGGTCTCCCTATGCCTCCAGGCCTCCAACTTTGATGATGGGGATGTCTGGCAGAAGTTGGTGATACTCATAAAGGCACAACTGGTTCAAGAGTAGAAGATGCTGAAGTAGGATTTGTCAGGATCTATGGAAGTTGTAGGGCTTCCCTGGTGGTTCAGATGGTAAAGCGTCTGCCCGCAATGCGGGAGACCTAGGTTCAATTCCTGGGTCAGGAAGATCCCCTGGAGAAGGAAATGGCAATCCACTCCAGCACTCTTGACTGGAAAATCCAATGGATGGAGGAGCCTGATAGGCTACAGTCCATGGGGTCGCAAAGAGTCGGACATGACTGAGCAACTTCACTTTCACTATGGAAGTTGTGGGCCTGGATGCTACCTTTTTAAATGGTTATGTATGTGGACAGCAATAGGGCCTCGTGGCTTGCACAGACCTTCAGAGCTTTATGTGTATAATTAGTTCAGTCACTCAGTCATGTCCGACTCTTTGTGACCTCATTGACTGCAGCACACCAGGCTTCCCTGTTGGTGACGGTGGACAGGGAAGCCTGGCATGCTGCGGTCCAGGGGGTCACAAAGAGTCTGACGTGACTGAGCGACTGAACCAACTATATATAATTTATGTATATAATTATATCTATCTGTGAATATATTTGTTGTTTCATTGCTTCATTTTCATTCATTCTTTCAAATCTTGAACAAAATATCTCTTGTTCATACTAACATGAAATTATTCAGGGTAAGAAATTTTGGGAAAAGTAGTGTCTATGTAGCTAACCTGACAATATGCAAATTTTCATATATTCTTTATTCTATTTTGTTTCCTGATATCACAGTAGATATTCACTTCAGGAGGGAAAGAAAGAATTAGAGACGTATCAGTTCTATCTGGTATGCATGGTTTTTAAACTTAACTAGGTCCTCATCACCTTCTTTATTATCACTGATCTCATTTCTCCCTCTACAGACCTTTATGACCCATCAAATTCTACCTACATTTTTCCCAACGCCCCTGCCCAGCTAAGAACAGATGACTTTGTTATTTTCTGGAAGTTAGGGCTTTAAATGACAATTCTATTTACTTATATTCAGACAACTATAATTTGTTGTCTGAATATAAATTTCATTAAAATATTTTAAAAAATCAATCAAAAATCAATGCTTTTTGATGTCCACCATCTGCAATTAAATACTATCAATCTGAATTATATCAACAGGTAATATTATAGTTGTGTGAATATAAGTTGCATCAAAATATTAAACAAAAAAATCAATGCTTGTGGTCTTAAGCTACACTATCTTTGGTTGGGATTTAAGAATGCCACCTTTCAGGTAAAATATCTCTGAAGACTGTCTGCTTCGACCAGGTTAAGTATAAATTACTCTACCTGGTGCTCAGAGCTGTTTACAATATTGCTACATCCTAGATTCGTGGACTTATTTTCAAGTGTGTATTTCATAATCATCAGTCAAAATCAACTTACTGCTCATCAGATATGGCCCGTGCATTTTTATCATAACTTTGGCTAGTTTTAATGTGTCAATGTTCATTCTTTAGCCAACAGACATTTATCAAATGCAAAGTGGCAAGTACTGTAGGATGTAAAATGAACAGGACAGAAATCTTGCCATAACAGAGGTAACTGTGCAGTAACAAGGTATCTCTAAATAGAATTGTCATTTAAAGCCCTAACTTCCATCATGTAGAAACATATGGGGCAATGAAAACAAAAGAAAAAAATCTTTCTGAAGGAAAAGGAAGGGTGTAGAAAGCTTCTCAGACTAGTTAACTCTTGAGCTGAATATTGAATAATAATTCTGTTTTGGTAAGCAAGGAAAGTGGTAACAGACCCTCAATGTTTTCATCTGCGGGAAGTCTTTTTGGCTTATAATTTCTGTTTCCAGTATTACCTACTTTAGACACTTTTTCCTTTGTCATGAATTCAGCAAGCATTCTCCCTATGTTGATTCTTTGTGACCTGATTTCATATAACCCTCTGACATATGTTAGCACTTGGCTACACTCACCTGCTGATAGGGTGGAAACACACTGAAGCTCTTGTATCAATTACTGCCTCAAATATTTAATAACTGAGTTCCTTTGTAAGTGTTCCTACTTATTCTTTTCACACATCACTTTCTAGTTTTTCTAGAAAATTATGCAATATGTGAATGCAATCTGTATAGTATTATGCACCATACAGGTGATTTGAATCAATACATTATTTTTTCAAAGTCAGTGTTTAAGCCTGAGGAAGAAGACTCTGAATAAGAAAATATAAAAATTATTTTGGGCAGTGAAGCAGGGGGTATCCTGTAGCCTTGAGACACATTATATTAAGAACAGACTTGTGTGCCTTTGTTACTGTTCCAATGTGTTAATATAGGAAAGTAGTGCTTCCATTGCATTACTTTGGTATAAAACTCAGCATTTGAGAGTCATTAGAAATTGCTGCATGTTTTGTTGTTGTTGTTGTTGTTGTTTTTATCAGAGTTGGATTTACAAGAGTTATTGAGGAGAAGGTTCAGGACGTTCCTTTGCTTGGAGCTCTTCCCAAGACATTGGGGTGCTCTTGATGGGCTCGCTGTGGCTTAAAACTCCAGGTGGTCAGTATTATTGTCTCTTTCTACCCCCAATGTATTCACTGCACCATTTTCCCTCAGAATTGAAATATATAAAGACTTTTTCTGTGTGTGTGATATGGAAAAGGGGAATTTAGTGTGGTTTCAGTGAAATGTCATTAGCAGTTCCCACTTTGCAAGTAGTTACTGCTAACCCTCCAGGTCCAGGTAGGGGATGCCTCCCAGGATACCTTGGCATTCACTGGGATGACTCATTCAGCATCCTAATAGGAAAATAGAGGATACGAGATTGTGCAGGGATGAGAACAGGCCATAGACTACACTATACATATTTGTGAATTGGAGAAATAAGGTCTGAAAGGTATGGAGTCAGTAAATATCCCACGGAAATTTTTCCAGTCCTCAGACATAAAATTGCAAGCAGAAGATTAGGTTCCTAGGAAGATTTTGTCGACTTGAATGTTCTCTCATCAGAAAGATACTCAGCTATGTGGAATAGTGTTAATGTGGAATAAAGTTAAAAAACAATCATAAACACACCACATATTTTTCTTTGCTTTTTAATAGAAATTTTCTAAAATAAAATTGTTAGATTTTCTATGATACCCGGATACATTTGAAACCATCCTATATACAGTAAATATGTTGGTGTGTAAACACATATATTTTATACAACCCTAAGTATCAAAATTATTTTATAGAATGCCAATCCCTTGTTGTTTTTCAGTTGCTAAGTCTTATCCAATTTTTTTTGCGACCCCATGAACTGCAGCCCATCAGACAAGAATACTAGACTGGGTGCCATTTCCTTCTCCATCAGATGTTTCCAACTTAAGGATCAAACACATGTATCCTGCATTGGCCAGGAGGTTCTTTATCTCTGAGCCACCAGGGGGCTCCAAAATCACTGCAGATGGTGATTGCAGCCATGAAATTAAAATACACTTACTCCTTGGAAGGAAAGTTATGACCAACCTAGATAGCATATTGAAAAGCAGAGACATTACTTTGCCAACAAAGGTCCATCTAGTCAAGGCTATGGTTTTTCCCGTGGTCATGTATAGATGTAAGAGTTGGACTGTGAAGAAAGCTGAGCACTGAAGAATTGATGCTTTTGAACTGTGGTGTTGGAGAAGACTCTTGAGATTTCCTTGGACTGCAAGGAGATCCAACCAGTCCATCCTAAAGGAGATCAGGAGACACTGATGTATAGAACAGTCTTGTGGACTCTGTGGGAGAGGGAGAGGGTGGGATGATTTGGGAGAATGGCACTGAAACGTGTAATATCATATATGAAATGAGTCACCAGTCCAGGATTGATGCATGATACTGGATGCTTGGGGCTGGTGCACTGGGACGACTCAGAGGGATGGTACGGGGAGGGACGAGGGAGGAGGGTTCAGGATGGGGAACACGTGTATACGTGTGGCAGATTCATGTTGATATATGGCAAAAGCAATACAATATTGTAAAGTTAAAAAATAAAATAAAACAAAAAATAAAGGAGATCTGTCCTGGGTGTTCATTGAAAGGAGTGATGCTGAAGCTGAAACTCCAATACTTTTCCCACCTCATGCGAAGCGTTGAATCTTTGGAAAAGACCCTGATGCTGGGAGGGATTGGGGGCAGGAGGAGGAGGGGACGACAGAGAATGAGATGGCTGGATGGCATCACCAACTCGATGGACATGAGTTTGGGTAAACTCCGGTAGTTGGTGATGGAGGGGGAGGCCTGGCGTGCTGCGATTCATGGGGTCACAAAGATTTGGAGATGACTGAGTGACTGAACTGAACTGCACTGCACTGTACTACTTAAGACACAAAGTTGAAGGAAGAGCTGTAAAAATTCAGCTACCTACCTAAGGAGAAGCACTACATTTAAAAGTACTAATAAGTTGAAGAAGGTTGTATGCAAAGAATCATAAAGAATACTTTGAAATGTGAAAATAGGTCAAGAATAGGATATTTAAAAAACTTTTTTTCTGTCATTTCATTGACAGGTTTCAAACTGTGATACACTAATGAACCTGAAGTCTCTTCCAGAAATCAATCACATTGACCAAGCATTCTTTTGATATTTGTCTTATACTTAAAAAAATAATCCAGACACCCAACAGCACTGCATCTACCTGTCATCTTGACATCCTTTCATTTATTTATTTATTATTCCTTTCCCACTTCTCTGTGTAATTTTTTTTCTTAATTATTCTGAGAATTTGTATATTTTATTGGCTAAAATGTCTAAATTTTCAAAGTTTTCATTTTACAGCAGTCAGCCACTTTTGTGATTACAGATGTTATTGTATACAGTGATTTTTTTGGAGTTGAGAAATCTTGGGTCTCTGATTTTATGTTAACTTGGCATGATATCAAAGATGTCACCAACTGTTTACATGTTTCAGACCTTTGAGACTTATATTTCCTTTTTTAATTTTTGAATTTGCTTAAATTTTTTTAGCCAGTAGTTGATCATTGTAGATATATCCTATTATTGTTAATATTGTTATCATGTTTAATTTCACTTGAACTCTTTTATTTCTTTGCTTGATTAAAAATAATTTGAAGTATATTTTTAAACATTAATTTTTAGTAAGAGATAAAGCTGGGTGTATGTGAACAGATCTGTATTTCAGTTAACTAAAATATGATATTAATGACTGTGTAAAAATTTAAATTCAATGTGATGGATGCATTCCATGAAATATTGAAAGCAGATAAAAAGATTAGAGGAGCATGTAGATCAGGGGCAGATCTTACAAACTTGGCTTTCAGTAAATATATATATATATATATATATATATACATATATATATATATATATACACATATACACACACACACACAAATATAGCACAACACTTTACATAAATTGATGCACATGAAACAAGATCTATTTTATAAGACAGTATTTAAAAAGAAGTTCATTAGAACATTAGAATCATTGCTTATAGGAGGTGGTGATGGGGAGGAAGATAAAATGGAATCAATCCATCAGTTATTAGACAATAATATAATAGCAGCTACATGCACAGGCCAGGGATGAACAGTAACTGAGGTGTTTAATTAACTTTCGTGTGAAGTTCAGCTGAACAAAGGTAACTTGGATCAGTTTACTATACTTGAAGTAAAGGGGCAATAAGAAAATATGTGATGAGAAGAAGGACTAAGGATAAAATACTTGGAACTATGTATTTCTTCAGTATGATTGTTATGAACTGAATTGTGTCCACCAAATTCCTTATGGTGAAACTCTAATTCCTAATGTGACTATATTTGGAAACAGGATCTTATGATACGTAATTAATCTTAAAAGAAGCCATGAGAGTGAGACTCTGATTTAGTGGGATTTCTATCCTCATCAATAGAAGAAGAAGAGAACCAGGGGCACACAAACAGAGGGACAACCTTGTGAAGACACAGCAGGAACAGAGTGGTCACCTACCAACCAAAGAGAGAGCTCCTGGTGAAAACCAGTTCTGCCTGTACCTTGCTGGATTCCCAAACGCTAGAACTGTGAGAAATAAATTTCTGCTTCTGTCACTCAGTCTTTAATACATCAATGAATTTCAAATGAATGCCACATCTTTCCTGAACTCTCGAAGTTTCTAATTCATTAGAATGAAAGAGGGATAATATTTTTTGAATCTTTCTACCTAGTTTTTCTCTTTTACATTTCCTCATATGTCAGATACTTCCTCATCAGCCAAGACATCTATCTCTCTTAAGGCTTGGTGAGGAGGGAATGTTAGTGATAAATGTGAATTGAGAGTGTGGTTGATTAATTCTGATATAACTGGAATGCTTAGAGCAAAAAAGAATCAGCATTTAGCATTTGTTTACTAAAAGAAGATATTAGTGTAGAAAGAATAACATCTTTGAAATTGAAGTCAAGCTGACATAAAGGGTTTTCTAAATTACTGTAGTTTCAATTTAGCCCATGCTAAGCCAGATCTGCCTAGTTAGAGATTATTAGACAGGGATGAATTAGAATATTATTTAGGAGAAGTACCTTCCCCCCACCCAGGGCTCTGGGGGATAGTGGAAAAATGAAAATCAGAAATGAGATAGTGAGCCTAGGGGATGGACACACCTGCACATCCAGGGAGGATATCCCAAGAAGGAAGCAAGAAAATCAGGGAAAACAGATGAGTTTTAATCTGGATTTTCATTTGATTATCTTATAGGAAATTTTATTGAAGGCTGTCCTTTTCTTGCTACAATTTGGGCCAAGTAGATCCAAGTACAATATGATGTGGTGTGTGTGAGAGAGAGGGATACTATTCAAAGGAGAGGAGATCTGGGAGAGCTTGAGATTTAAATGAAAAATGTTCACATTTTCTACATGTTCAGAGAAATCATGTTGAGAAAATTTCAGTATAAAACCTAGTTGTGGTGTGAGCTTAGTGGTCCTACAGCCTGAGCCTCCTGAATTCACCACTCAAGACAAAACAAATGAATAAATAAAAAAACAAATAAAAGATATAATCCATATTATGCCAGAGTCAGTAAGAGCTGAAGAATGTCCAACATGAGTGAGGCAATCATCAGTGGATCACAGAAGGACTGAAAAAGACAAAACAAGTATTAGAACTCACATTGTACAGAATTCAGCATCAGGCATAGAAGGATCCATTGATACAATTTAGTGTCAGACACAAGCATAAAGTTTACATGTTTAATCCAAGCAAATCACACAAGGGTCAACCACCCCAATATCCAAAACACTAAAAACCACAGATCCACTGACCAGTCAATCTATTGGGCTACATGGTCACACACAATAAAAAGTCACATATGATGAAAGTGTGTACTTACTGGTGAGAGGGAGATATTTTTTTAGGTTAGTGAAAACTAAGCTCTAAGAATTAGACATAACATCAGCTTTTTAGAACTAACAAAGCTTTGGGGCTGGTGCACTGGGACGACCCAGAGGGATAGTACGGGGAAGGAGGAGGGAGGAGGGTTTAGGATGGGGAACACGTGTATACCTGTGGCAGATTCCTGTTGATATATGGCAAAACCAATACGATATTGTAAAGTTAAAAAATAAAATAAATAAATAAATAAATAAAATCCATTTTATCTAAAGAAAACAAAGCAAAAGAAAAAATATTGGAGTTAACATGAAGAGAATTTTAGCTTTTTTTCAAGTCATCTTCCAAATGTTCATCAAATAAAGGCAGATACATATTTACTTCATCATTTCCAAGAAAATGGCGATTTTTAAAGATTCTTAATTCAATAATGGAAGCACATAATGTACTACAAAGGATGCCAGTTAAGTGAGTGTCTTTTTTTCCTTCCCTCATTGTTTTCTTTACTTTTACTTTTCTTTGCATTTTCCATTTTGTTTCCATTTAAATTAACAAAATGGGAAGAGCTATTAATTAAAAAAATATCTAATTTATTTTTAAAAACAAGATTATAATTTTCATAATATTTGTTGTTGGAAACTTTTGCTTCTCATTTTTTTTTTTTTGTGGGAAAACTCAGAACAAGTATGATGATACCATCTCAAATATTTACTGGCTTTATCATATATCTTCTGTATTAATTTGCTATTTGGCCAGGGGTGCCATAACAAAATCAAAGACTGTTGCTTAAAAAAGAGAAAGTTATCTTCTCATAGCTATTTTTCCCCTTAGTTTGGGTATAATTGTTTTACAATGTTGTGTTAATTTCTGTTCTACACAAAATGAATTAGCTATATGTATACATGTATATACTTTCTGTCTTGGATCTCCCTCCACAGCCCCATCCCACTTACCTAGGTCACCATAGAGCACTGAACTGAGTTCCCTGTGCTATAGAGCAGGTTCCCACTAGCTATCTGTTTTACACACACTACTGTATATATGTCAATCCTAATCTCCTAATTTGTCCCACCCTTCTTCTCCTCCAAAGCCAAACAAAAGGACAACCCTCAGAATGGGAGAAAATATTTGGAAATGGAGCAAGTGAAAAGGGTCTAATCTCTAAAATACAGCCCATTAAACTCAATATCAAGAAAACAAACAACATAAAAAAAAATATATTGGCAGAAGACCTTAATAGACATTTCACCAAAGAAGACATACAGATGGCCAAGAGGCACATGAAAAGATGCTCAACATCACTAATAGAGAAATTCAGATCAAAACTATGGTGAGGTATCACCTCACAATGATCAGAATGGCCATGATGAAAAAATTTACAAACAGTAAATGCTGGAGCGGGTTTGGAGAAAACAGAAACCTCTTGTACTGTTAGTAGGAATATAAATTGATACAACCACCATGGAGGACAGTAGGGCTTCCCAGGTGGCACTAGTGGTAAAGAACACACCTGCCAATGTAGGAGACAAAAGAGATACAGGTTCCATCCCTAGGTGGGGAAGATCCCGTGGAGGAGTAAATGGTAATCCACTCCAATATTCTTGCCTGGAAAAATCCCATGGACAGAGAAGCCTGGTAGGCCACAATTCATAAGGTCCCAAATAATTGAATACTATTGTATCAATTTGGCACCCATAGAGAACAGTTGGAAATTTCTTAGGGGAAAAAAAAAAATCTAAACATAGAGCTACTATATGACTCAACAATCCCACTCATAGCTAAATATCCTGAGAACAACATAATTCAGATACATGCATCCCAATATTCATTGCAGCACTATTTACAATAATCAGGACATGAAAACAACCTAGATATCCATTGACAGATGAATGGATAGAGAACATGTGGTAATATATGCAATGGAATATATACAGTGGCAAAAAAAAAAAAAAAGTGTTATTTGTAGAGATGTGGATGGACCTAGAGAGTGTCAGAGTGAAGTAGTCAGAAAGAAAAAAAAAATCTTATATTAACACATATAATTGGAATTTCTCATAATTCTTGATGATAGAATTCATAAATCAAGGTGACAACAGAGCTGGTTTCCTCTGAGGCCTCTCTCCTTTGTGTGCAGACAGCTAGTCTCTTACTGCTTTGTCCTCACATGGCCATTGTTCATGCAGGACAGTTCCCTGGTATCTCTTTCTGTATCTGACTTTCTCTTCTTATAAGGTTACATGTCATATTGAATTAGGGCTCCAATCTAAGGTCCTCATATTAATTTACTTACCTCTTTAAATACCTTATTTCCAAATAAGGTTGTTTCTGATGAACTGAGGATTAGAATTTCATTAAAATGACACAGTTTGACCCCAGACATCCACTCTTAATTTTATCTCCTGCAGGCTATATTTCTTTCACCTATTCATGGTAAAGTTTTAAGGCCTTTTTCTGCCCAGGTGAATCCACTTTTTCTACTACTACTACTACTACTACTACTATGTCACTTCAGTTGTGTCCGACTCTGTTCGACCCCACAGACGGCAGCCCATCAGGCTCCCCCGTCCATGGGATTCTCCAGGCAAGAACACTGGAGTGGGTTGTCATTTCCTTCTCCAATGCATTAAAGTGAAAAGTGAAAGTGAAGTCGCTCAGTCGTGTCTGACCCTCAGCGATCCCATGGACTGCAGCCTTCCAGGCTCCTCCATCCATGGGACCTTCCACTTTTTCTAGACAAATGATAATTCCTAGGGTCTCTCATATAGATAAAATTATACACAGGGATCTAAACAATACTGATGATTGATGAGGTAACAGGGAGACAATGACTTTTTTATGAGAGTCAATGATTGTATGTTTCATGGAGATAAGCACATTGATGTGATTTTAGTCAAACTTTTTGTGAATACTTTTTTAGTAATGAAAGAGATAAAGGATCAGAAAGTCATTTGGATTCCTCTAAAAAACAGAAGTTGCACCAACCAACTTTGCATGGAGGATTGTAATCATAATACCTGTTTCTGTGCTTGACACGTCGTGAATATACCAAAATTAGTGACTTCTTTCATTTCTTTCTCCTTGCTTATTGTTACTGCACTCCTATCATGTTTCTTTTTAAATATGATAATTGTGATAATTGTGACCAACTCCTCCCATCTCCCATCTTATTTATATATTTTTAGTGAAGTCAGGCCTTCTCAATCATAGACTTATTATATTACTTTTTTAAATTAAAGGCAATTTTTTTTCTCCTATGTCTTTACTAGTGTCTAACATTATCATTTATTTTATGTATCTATACTACTGCATTGAGGTTTTCATACCTATGTTTTGATATAATCCATGTATACAAATATAACTGTATATTCTTAAGCATGATATTGTACTTAAAGATTTTGTTTTGTTTTCTTTGTTCAAATTGAGCAAATACCCTTGAATTTCCAGTTTTCTGTGAGTTTCTAGGACATACTAGAATTTTCTGTGAGTTTCTAGGGTGTTGTATTTTGTCAAATGTTTTTCATATGTTGAGCCAGTCATGCATACCTGGAGTAAAACCCACTTTGTCATGATATATGTCTTTATACTTTCTTCAGTATGATTTACTAATAACTTGGTAGAAAATTTAAGATTAAAATCATTCAAAGAATCTTTTTCAACCACACTAGAATGAAAAAAAAAAAAATGCTTACAAATAGAAAACAACAACAGCAGCAGCAATACATGGAAATTAATCAACACACTCTTAAATAACCATTGGATCAAAGAAGAAATCAAAAGTAAATGTAAAAAAAAAATCTCAACACAAACAAAAATAAAGACACAACATACCAACATTTATAGGACAGCAGAAGCAATATTAAGAGGGAAGTTTACAGCTGTAAACACCTACATTAAAAAAAAAAGAAACTTAAATGAACAATCTCAAGAAAGTATCAAAAGATTGAGCTAAGCCCAAAGTATTCAGAAGAAAGGAAATTATTTAATTAGAGCAGAAATAAATCAAAGGAGGCTTTATATACAATAGATAAGAACAAAAAACTGAGTTATGTTTTTGAAAAGATGAGCAAATCAACAAACCTTAGCAAGACTAACTAAGAACAAAGGAAAAGAGACTCAAATTAATGAAATTAAAAGTGAAGCAGATACATTAAAACTGATACCACAAAAAAAAATTTTTAATATATAAGGGCTATTATGAATAATTATACACCAGCAACTTAGACAATTGAAATAAAACAGATAAATTTATAGAAACATACAGTCTATCAAAACTGAATCAAGAATAAATAGAAAGCTTGGACAGATCAAGAATGAAAAAGGAGATCAAATCATTAAGCAAAATCTCCCAACAATGAAAAGGCCAGGACCAGATGACTTAACACATGAATTTTACCAAACATTTAAGGAAGAATTGAGGCCAACCCTTTTTAAACTCTATCCAAAAATAGTTGAAGAAGAATACTTCAAGACTTATTTTATAAAGCCTGTGTCACCTGGAAACCAAAGCTTAATGATAACATCACAAAAGAGAACTACTATAAAATATCCTTGATATACCTGAGTGAAAAACCCCACAACAGATTTTAGAAAACTAAATTCAATAAGACATTAAAAGGATCATATAATAGACCAGTTGGGATTTATCCCTAGGACACAAGGATGTGCAGGATGGGTCAAAATCCCTGAATTAATCAGTGTGATACACCACACAATAGAATGAAGGATAAAAGCCACATGATTGTGTTGATACAGAAGAAGTATTTGATGAAAATTCAACACCCTTTCACAATAAAAGCTCTCAACAAATTAGGTATAGAAGGAACTTATTTACAACACTCAAATGTCTGTATATGAAAACCTACAGTTAGCATTATACTTAATGGTGAAAAACAAAGCCTTTTCTCTGAGGTTTATAGCAAGACAAAGATAGCCTCACTCACCTCTTCTAGTCAATATAGTATAAGGTACAAATCAATTTAACAAAACCAGTTGCTTTTCCATACAATGGCAATGAACAATCAGCAAATAAAATTAAGGAAGCAAATCCAGTTACTATAGAATCAAAATTAATAAAACATTTAGGAATCAACCAAATATATAATGTCTTTTACACTGAAAACTATAAAATATTGATGAAAGAAATTAAAGTATACACAAATAAATGGAAAGATATCACATGCTCATAATTATTAATAATTAAAATTTAAAAGTTAAGTATTAGTTATTAATGACAATTAATATTTTTAAAATGTTCACACTACTCAAAGAAATCTACAGATTCAATTCCTTCCATATCAAAGTGTCAATGGTATTTTTTTAGATAAATAGAAGAACCACTTCCAAGTTTCATATGTAATTACCAAAAAAAAAAAAAAAAAAACAATAAACAAAGCAATTTTAAGCAAGAAGAACAAACCTGGTGGTATCACCCTTCTGGTTCCAAAGTGCATTACAAAGTTATAGAAATAAAAACAATAAAAGTACTACCATAAAAACATATATATAGACTAATGAAATAGAATAAATAGACTTGAAAGACCTCATATATATACAGTCAAATGATACACAATGAGAGTGCCAAGGACACAATGAGCAAAAGGATAGTTTCTTGAATAAATGGTAGCGGAAAAACTAGATATGTGCATTTAAAATAATAAAATTGGATCCTTGGGATATGGCAACCCACTCCAGTATTCTTGCCTGGAGAATCCCATGGACGGAGGAGCCTGGGGGGCTACAGTCCATGGGGTCCCAAAGAGTCGGACACGACTGAGCAACTTCACTCACTCACTCATACTATAGACATGGTTAACTCAAAATGAACTAAAGGTTTAAACATAAGTCTTAAAACTGTAAAACTCCTAGAAGCAGACATGGGGAAAAACCTTCTTGACATTGGCTTTGGCAATGATTTATTGGATATGACAAAAAAGCAAAAATAGAAAAGTAGGATTATATTGATCTAAGAAGTTTATGCTTGACAAAGAAAACAATCAACAAAGTGAAATGACAACTTATGGAATGGGAGAAGATAACTGCAACCGTATTTATGATAAACAGTCAATATCAAAAATATATAAGGTTTGCCCACAAATAAATACTAAACAAAATAAACAAATAACCCAGTTAGAATAGGAAAAGTGATTGAATAGATATTACTCCAAAGAAAGAATACATATGGGCAACAAGCACATGAGAAGGTTCTAAACATCACTAATAGTCAAGATTCAGTTCAGTTCAGTTCAGTCGCTCAGTCATATCCGACTCTTTGCAACCCCATGAATTGCAGAACGCCAGGCCTCCCTGTCCATCGTCAACACCAGGAGTTCACTCAAACTCACGCCCATCAAGTCAGTGATGCCATCCAGCCATCTCATCCTCTCTCTTCCCCTTATCCTCCTGTCCCAAATCCCTACCAGCATCAGAGTCTTTTCCAATGAGTCAACTCTTCGCATGAGGTGGCAAAAGTATTGGAGTTTCAGCTTTAGCATCAGTCCTTCCAGTGAACACCCAGGACCGATCTCTTTAGGATAGACTGGTTGGATCTCCTTGCAGTCCAAAGGACTCGCAAGAATCTTCTCCAACACCACACTTCAAAAGCATCAATTCTTCGGAGCTCAGCTTTCAATTTTTTTAAATTTAATTTTATTATTATTTTGCTTTACAATATTGTATTGGTTTTGCCATACACCAACATGCATCCCCTATGGGTGTAGACGTGTTCGCCATCCTGAACCCCCCTCCCACCTCCCTCCATATACCATCCGTCTGCCCAACTCTTACATCCATGCATAACCACTGGAAAAAAAACCATACCTTGACAAAGTAATGTCTCTGCTTTTTAATATGCTATCTAGGTTGGTCATAACTCTCCTTCCAAGGAGTAAGCGTCTTTTAATTTCATGGCTGCACTCACCATCTGCAGTGATTTTGGTGCCCAAAAAATAAAGTCTAACACTGTTTCCACTGTTTCCCCATCAATTTCCCATGAAGTGATGGGACCAGATGCCATGATTTTCCTTTTCTGAATGTTGAGTTTTAAGCCAACTTCTTCACTCTCCTCTTTCACTTTCACCAAGAGGCTTTTTAGTTCCTCTTCACTTTCTGCCATAAGGGTGGTGTCATCTGCATCTCTGAGGTTATTGATATTTCTCCTGGCAATCTTGATTCCAGCTTGTGCTTCTTCCAGGTCAGTGTTTCTCATGATGTACACTGCATAGATGTTAAATAAGCAGGGTGACAACATACAGCCTTGACGTACTCCTTTTCCTATTTGGAACCAGTCTGTTGTTCCATGGCCAGTTCTAACTGTTGCTTCCTGACCTGCATATAGGTTTCTCAAGAGGCAGGTCAGGTAGTCTGGTATTCCCATCTCTTTCAGAATTTTCCTCAGTTGATTGTGATCCACACAGTCAAAGGCTTTGGCAGAGTCAATAAAGCAGCAGTAGATGTTTTTCTGGAACTCTCTTGTTTTTTCCATGATCCAGCAGATGTTGGCAATTTGATCTGTGTTTCCTCTGCCTTTTCTAAAACCAGCTTGAACAACTGGGAGTTCACAGTTCATGTATTGCTGAAGCTTGGCTTGGAGAATTTTGAGCATTACTTTACTAGCATGTGAGATGAGTGAAATGTGCAGTAGTTTGAGCATTCTATATTCAAGGTAATGCAAATCAAAATAATTATGCTTCAATAAAAATGAATTAATTAAAAAAAACACACAGAATTTATCTCACATCTCTCTTTGTGGCTAGTATCAAAATCAGAACCAAACACAAATTTAGCATTATATTGATGAAGATATGAAGAAACTGGAACCCTTATACACTGTTGATATGTATGTTTATTGGTACAGTCAATATGGAAAATCATACAGTGGTTCTTCAAAAAATTTCTTATAAGTCCACATCTGTATATGTATACAAAGGAATTGAAATCAAGATTTGAAGTTGTGTCTGTACTCCCATATTCACTGCAACATTATTCACAATAGGCAGAATAAGGAAACAACCTAAATGTCTGTCAAAAAATGAATGGATAAAGAAAAGATGTTATATACATTCAATGGAATATTATTCAGTCATAAAAAGGAAAATCCTGCCATATGTTACAATATAAACTAAGATGACATTTTGCTAACTGAAATAAGCCAGATACAAAAGGACAAATACAGCATAATATGTATCCTATGTGTGTTTTCATCATGAGTAATGATAATTATAGTAAAAATAAAAATGATGAATGGAAATTTTTAGAGGTGATAAATATGATTTAACAGATTATGCTGATTGTTTCACAGATGTATACTTTTCTATAAACTAATTCAATTATATATATTAAATATACCTGTGTATCAATCTTCCCTCAATAAATTTATAAAATAAAAAAGGAGAGTAAACCTTAGAAACTGTCACAGACAAGAGACTCGCTATAACATGGTATCTTGTATGAGATCCTGGAATACAAAATCAGTATTAGATAAAAACTAAGTAAATTTTAATTAAGTGTCAGTTAGTCAGTCAGTTAAGTCACTCAGTCATGTCTGACTCTTTGAGACTCCAAGCCTCTCTGTCCATCACCAATTCCCAGAGTTTACTTAACCTCATGTCCATTGAGTAGGTGATGCCACCCAACCATCTCATCCTCAGTCATCCCTTTCTCTTCCCATCCTCAATCTTTCCCAGCATCAGGGCTTTTTCAAATGAATCAGCTATTTCCATCAGGTGTCCAAAGTATTGGAGTTTCAGCTTCAACATCAGTCCTTCCAATGAACATTCAGAACTGATTTCCTTTAGGAAGGACTGGTTGGATCTCCTTGCAGTCCAAGGGACTCTCAATCATCTTTCTAACACCACAGTTCAAAAGCATCAATTCTTCAGCATTGAGCTTTCTTTATAGGCCAACTCTCACATCCATATGTGACCATTGGAAGAAGCCATAGCCTTGACTAGATGGACTTTTATTGGCAAAGTAATGTCTCTGCTTTTTGATATGCTGTCTAGGTTGGATAACTTTCCTTCCAAGGAGTAAGTGTCTTTTAATTTCATGGCTGCAATCACTATCTGCAGTGATTTTGGAGTAAAAACATGAAAGTACTCCACAGTTTCCATTGTTCTTCAGTCTATTTGCCATGAAGTGATGGGACTGGATGCCATGATCCTCATTTTCTGAATGTTGAGCTTTAAGCCAACTTTTTCACTCTTCACTTTCACTTTCACCAAGATGCTTTTGAGTTCCTCTTCACTTTCTGCCATAAGGGTGGTGTCATCTGCATATTTGAGGTTATTGATATTTCTCCCGGCAATCTTGATTCCAGCTTGTGTTTCTTCCAGTTCAGCGTTTCTCATGATGTACTCTGTATATACATTAAATAAACAGGGTGACAATATACAGCCTTGTCGAACTCCTTTTCCTATTTGGAAACAGTCTGTTGTTCCATGTCCAGTTCTAACTGTTGCTTCCTGACCTGCATACAAATTTCTCAAGAGGCAGATCAGGTGGTCTGGTATTCCCATCTCTTTCATAATTTTCCACAGTTTACTGTGATCCACACAGTCAAAGGCTTTGGCATAGTCAATAAAGCAAAAATAGATGTTTTTCTGGAACTCTCTTGCTTTTTCCATGATCCAGCAGATGTTGGCAATTTGATCTCTGGTTCCTCTGCCTTTTCTAAAACCAGCTTGAACATCAGGAAGATCATGGTTCACATATTGCTGAAGCCTGGCTTGGAGAATTTTGAGCATTACTTTACTAGCGTGTGAGATGAGTGCAATTGTGCGGTAGTTTGAGCATTCTTTGGCATTGCCTTTCTTTGGGATTGGAATGAAAACTGACCTTTTCCAGTCCTGTGGCCACTGCTGAGTTTTCCAAATTTGCTGGCATATTGAGTGCAGCACTTTCACAGCATCATCTTTCAGGATTTGGAATAGCTCAACTGAAATTCCATCACCTCCACTAGCTTTGTTCGTAGTGATGCTTTCCAAGGCCCACTTGACTTCACATTCCAGGATGTCTGGCTCTAGGTCAGTGATCACACCATCGTGATCATCTGGGTCATGAAGATCTTTTTTGTACAGTTCCTCTGTGTATTCTTGCCATCTCTTCTTAATATATTCTGCTTCTGTTAGGTCCATACCAATTCTGTCCTTTATCGAGCTCATCTTTGCATGAAATGTTCCTTTGGTATCTCTGATTTTCTTGAAGAGATCCCTGGTCTTTCCCATTCTGTTGTTTTCCTCTGTTTCTTTGCATTGATCGCTGAAGAAGGCTTTCTTATCTCTTCTTGCTATTCTTTGGAACTCTGCATTTTATAATCTTTCCTTTTCTCCTTTGCTTTTTGCTTCTCTTCTTTTCACAGCTATTTGAAAGGCCTCCCCAGACAGCCATTTTGCTTTTTTGCATTTCTTTTCTATGGGAATGGTTTTGATCCCTGTCTCCTGTACAATGTCATGAACCTCATTCCATAATTCATCAGGCACTCTATCTATCAGATCTAGTCCCTTAAATCTATTTCTCACTTCCACTGTATAATCATAAGGGATTTGATTTAGGTCATACCTGAATGGTCTAGTGGTTTGGCGTACTCCTTTTCCTATTTGGAACCAGTCTGTTGTTCCATGTCCAGTTCTAACTGTTGCTTCTTGACCTGCATACAGGTTTCTCAAGAGGCAGGTCAGGTGTTCTGGTCTGCCCATTTCTTTCAGAATTTTCAGCAACTTGTTGTTTTCCACACAGTCAAAGGCATTGGCATAGTCAGTATAGCAGAAATAAATGTTTTTTTTCTGAAACTCTCTTGCTCTCTTGCCACTTAACATCTTCTGCTTCTGTTAGGTCCATCCATTTATGTCCTTTATTGAGCCAATCTGTGCGTGAAATGTTCCATTCTATTGTCTTCCTCTTTTTCTTTGCATTGATCACTGAGGAAGGCTTTCTTATCTCCTTGCTATTCTTTAGAACTCTGCATTGAAATGCATATATCTTTCGTTTTCTCATTTGCTTTTTGCTTCTCTTCTTTTCATAGCTATTTGTAAGGCCTCCTCAGACAGGTATTTTGCCTTCTTGCATTTCTTTTCCTTGGGGATGGTCTTGCTCCCTGTCTCCTGTACAATGTCATGAAACTCTGTCCATAGTTCTTGTGTCACTCTATCTATCAGGTCTAGTCCCATAAATCTATTTCTCATTTCTACTGTATAATCATTAGGGATTTGATTTAGGTCATACCTGATTAGTCAAGTGGTTTTCCCTACTTTCTTCAATTTAAGTCTGATTTTGGCAATAAGAAGTTCATGATCTGAGCCACAGTCAGATCCTAGTCTTGTTTGTGCTGACTGTATAGGACTTCTCCATCTTTGGCTTCAAAGAATATAATCAATCTGATTTTGGTGTTGACCATCTGGTGATGTCCATGTGTAGAGTCTTCTCTTGTGTTGTTGGAAGAGGGTGTTTGTTATGACCAGTGTCTTCTCTTGGCAAAACTGTATTAGCCTTTGCCCTGCTTCACTCTGTACTCCAAGGCCAAATTTACCTGTTACTCCAGGTGTTTCTTTACTTCCCACTTTTGCATTCCAGTCCACTATAATGAAAAAAACACTGTTTGGGGGTGTTAGTTCTAGCAGGTCTTACAGGTCTTCATAGAACCATTCAACTTCAGCTCCTTCAGAATTACTGGCTGGGCATAGACTTGGATTACCATGATATTGAATGGTTTGCCTCGGAAACAAACAGAGATCATTCTGTCATTTTTGATATTCCATCCAAGTACTGTATTTTGGACTCTATACCTACTCTATTTCGTAAGGTTTTCTGGCCCACAGTAGTAGATATAATGGTCATCTCAATTAAATTCACCCATTCCAGTCCATTTTCATTAGCGGATTCCTAAAATGTCGACATGAAAGAGGAGAGAGAAAAAGTTGGCTTAAAGCTGAATATTCATAAAACTAAGATCATGGCATCCAGTCCAATCACTTCATGGAAAATAGATGAGGAAACAGTGGCAGACTTGATGCTTTTGGGCTCCAAAATAACTGCAGATCGTGACTCCAACCATGAAATTAAAAGATGTTTACTCCTTGGAAGAAAAACTATAACCAACCTAGACAGCACATTAAAAAGCAGAGACATTACTTTTCCAACAAAGGTCTGTCTAGTCATGGCTATGGTTTTTTCCAGTAGTCATCTATGGATGTGAGAGTTGGACTATAAAAAAAGCTGAGCAACCTAAGAATTGATGCTTTTGAACTGTGGTGTTGGAGAAGACTCTTCAGAGTCCGTTGGACTGCAAGGAGATCCAACTAGTCCATCCTAAAGGAGATCAGTCCTGAGTGTTAATTGAAAGGACTGATGTTGAAGCTGAAACTCCAATACTTTGGTCACCTGATGCAAAGAACTGACTCATTGAAAAAGATCCTGATGCTGGGAAAGACTGAAGGCTGGAGGAGAAGGGACGAGAGAGGATGAGATGGTTGGATGGCATCGCCGACTCAGCAGACATGAGTTTGAATAAACTCCGGGAGTTGGTGATGGACAGGGAGCCCTGGTATGTTCCAGTCCATGGGTTCATAAAGAGTCGGATACGACTGAGTGACTGTACTGACTGACTGACTCTTGCCATCTCCTGTTTGACCTCTTCCAATCTGCCTTGATTCATTGACCTAACATTCCAGGTTCCTTTGAAATATTGCTCTTTACAGCATCAGACTTTGCTTCCATCATCTGTCACATCCACAACTGGGGGTTGTTTTTGCTTTGGCTCCATCTCTTCATTCATTTGGAGTTATTTTCCACTGATCTCCAGTAGCATATTGGGCACCTACCTACCTAGTATTCTCATCTTTCAGTGTCCTATGTTTTTGCCTTTTCATACTGTTCCTGGAGTTCTCAAGGCAAAAATACTGAAGTAGTTTGCCATTTCCTTCTCCAGTGGACCACATTTTGAATGAAATATAGCCTTTAGTCAATAATAATGTGTCAACATTGACTCATTAACTGTAATAAATGTATTATACTAATGTAAAATAAAATAATATTAGAAATTAATTGTGAATATATGGGAACACTATGCAATAAAAATCTGTGCAAATTTTCAATAAATATACATTAAGATATGTGCATACACATATATGCTGGAAATATATATGCACTCTGCAAATATACACTAATATATCTATCTATCTATCCATCTGTCTATCATCTGTCTATCTACACTAGAAAGAGTGAAAGTACAATTTGCAGTCTTCATTGTGGAATTTTCTGTTAACCCCCTTCAATGACATGCAAAACATTTTTTTGAGTAGTTACGAGCCAGAGATATTCTAATCCATTGTATGCGTGTGCAAGGTTGCTTCAGTTGTGTCTGACTCTTTGAGACCCTATGGACTGTAGCCTATCAGACTCCTCTGTCTGTGGTATTCTTCAGGCAAGAATACTTTGGTAATCTTGGGGCTGAATACTTGAGGTTGTCATGCCCTCCTCCAGGAGATCTTCCTGATCTAGGGATCAAACCCACGTCTCTTATGTCTCCTGTATTGGCAGCCAGTTTCTTTAACACTAGTGCCACATGGGAAGCCCATTCTAACCCAATAAATAAGCCTGAATCTAAAGACAAAATTAATAAAAATACAATTTCAGAAGCTGCTTTTCTGTGCCAGTGTTTGGAATAAGTATAATTATTTTTGAAAATCCAACATAATCAAATATTGACTGTGTCTAACATGTAAACTCCCTGTTAAAATAAACATACCTGTCAATTGCAAAAGTTCATATAGCCGTGAGCTTGAATAAACAAGGAGAAATGGATGTGACTTGAATAGAGCCTGCTTACCTCACTTTGGCTTGATTCCTAGAAGCAGGGGCTTCCTCGGGCTGCACATTGCTGGCTCACATCACAATAAATGCAAATTTACTAAATAGAGGTGTGTATGAGTTTGGACTTCAGAGTTGTGTGAAGTTGGGAAATATCCAACCTCCTTGTGCCTCAGTTTAAAATAATGCTTAGCACACAGTAAGTAGGACTGTTCAAAATTATCTTATGATCTCAATATTATTCTCCCTTCCTGTTGCTACTTCTACTATTTCATTATTTGTTTAACTCTTATTTGTCAAATACTTGCAATATGTCATATCTGGCACTGTGATAAGCACATTCAATATATTAGATCATTTACCTTTATAGGAACCTAGGCAAACACAAACTTGTGAACTTACAAAACTCATATGTTATACTAACATATGAATTTGACAAAGACAATAGTAAGGGAAATATTCTTTTGTCTTTAAAAAACCTGCAAGTTTTCAAAGTGAATTTAGGGGGGAATAGAAATATCCAGAATGAGGTAACTGGAATCAGATATCTGGTTTTAAAATGCGTGTGCATGCGCACGAGCACGTCTGTGTGTGCGTGTGTGTGTGTTCAGTCAGTCGGTCATCTCCAACTTTTTGCAACTCCAGGGATTGTAGCCTGCCAGGCTCCAGGCTCCTCTGTCCATGGGATTCTCTGGGGAAGAATACTGGATTGGGTTGCCATTCCCTTCTTCAGGGTATCTTCCCCACCCAGAGATCAAACCTGTGTCTCCTACATCCTGTGCATTGGCAAGCAAATTCTTTACCACTGAGCCATCTGGGAAGCCCAGGTTAAAAATATAATCTACTGTAATTAATTAGTAAACTGGTAGCCTGGGGCAAATCAATTTCTCTCTCTGTGCCTCATATGTCCTTTTTGAGAATAAAGCAAGATAGGGCTGTAGACATCTAGATCAATGGCTTGATATCTAAATAAAACATAAGAAGAGTGCCTGGTATGGAGAAAGGTAGGCTACCATGATTCTTATAAGTTTCTTATTCTTATAATTCTTATAAGAATTATTTAAAGATAAACTTAAGCAAAGAATCAATATACTTATTAGAAAATTGCTGACAAAAAAATACTTTCTGTAGCTTGCCCCACACTTGAAATATATTTTGTCATTTTCAACTTGTATTGATTGCTTGCCTGTAATGTTCAGTAACTTCCTCTCTACCTTTATAAATACTGCTATTGTAATTGTCAAGTTCTTCCACAAAAGCCACACTATCTTGTGTCCTGAATTTATTATATCTCTACAATACATATGGTCAAAACAATTTCTCATATGATGTTTTTGAATTGTTATATAAATTTTGGACTGGTATTAAGTGTTTTGAATACGATTGTCATTTCCCCTTTAACATTAAAGGACATCCTCTGAAGTCAGAACTCTCTCTCTTCACTTACATAAACTTTCAGTATTTTGTGTTTGCAAATGAATTGACTATAATTTGATGGTCAAGTCTTGAACTCAAATGGTTTAGATTTTTATATGTTGTCTAATTATTGTAGCATTAATTATGTATATGTCTATGAAATAATGCAATACTGAAGGTAGAAAAAATTTGACTATGTAATAATAGAAATTGTAACAATAGAAATTGTTGCAGAATATTTCTTGATTGCAAAAAAAAAAAAATCTTTCAGAAATTTTTTTATACTCTTCTCATCAACATCAGAGAATAAAGGCTCTGCAAATGCCCTACTATGCTTACTCATATGCCACAAGTTCCATCTTCAGTGTCAGATATATCGTAGTTATTTAGGTCAATAAATTGCTCAGTTGAGAATGACTAATACATTATATATGTGTGTGTATATATATATATATATGTGTGTGTGTTTGTGTATGTATGCTTCATTTTGGAATGGATATAAATTATGTGCATATATGTAGGTTTGGGATTTTCCTGGTGGCTTAGCTGGTAAAGAATCTTCCTTCAGTGCAGGAGACTAGGGTTCAATTTCTGGGTTGCAAAGATCCCTTGGAGAAAGGAATGGCTACCTACTTCAGTGTTCTTGCCTGGAGAATCCAATTGTCAAAGGAGCCTGGCAGGCTGTATCCATGGGGTTGCCAACAGTCAGACATGACTGAGTGACTAAACACACACACATACATATGTAGGTTTAATTTAGAATAATTATCAAAGTAAAATATGTTCAAAATACATAAATAAAAATATGTTATTGTATGACAGAATTTTTTTAATCATGTTTTCTTATAAGCCTGTACTAATCAACCTTGGGCTTCCCAGGTGGTGCTAGTGGTAAAGAATATGCCTGCCAATGCAGGAGACATAAGAGATTCTGCTTCCATCCCTGGGTTGGGAAGAACCCCAGGAGAAGGAAATGGCAACCCACTCCCATATTCTTGCTTGGAGAATCCCATGGGAGGAGGAGTCTGGTGGGCCTTGGTCCATAGGATCTCAAAGAGTTGGACACAACTGAAGTGACTTAGCACATAGCGCAGCATAGTCAGTATGAGACCTTTTAATTTCACTGAACTTTTTTTCTTATGAATAATTTTCCCTGTTTATATCATGTGTACAGTATAGACCATCTATGAGATCTCTGAAAAAGGTCATTTGTTTCTCTTAAGAAAGTAGTAATGCATTCTATCAAATTAGTATGTTTGTTAATTTTACTCAATTGACCACCTCATGCGAAGAGTTGACTTATTGGAAAAGACTCTGATGCTGTGAGGGATTGTGGGCAGGAGGAAAAGGGGACGACAGAGGATGAGATGGCTGGATGGCATGACCGACTCAATGGACATGAGTTTGAGTGAACTCCGGGAGTTGGTGATGGACAGGGAGGCCTGGCATGCTGCAATTCATGGGGTCGCAAAGAGTTGGACTTGACTGAGCAACTGAACTGAACTGTACTGAATCATTTCTTAAATTTTGTGATAGTCTTGTCCATATCATTGACATGATAAAACTTTGAATGCTTTGGTTAAGAAATTTTAACATGCTATATAAAGAGAAAACTTTTTGTGATTCAAATAAAATAACCTACCATCACTCTGGATTTTAGTTTTGCTGTGATTCATGTCCCCATCATCCTAGCATGATGTTCTGCCCAGTATTAAGTCCTACTGAATAAAACCTTTCAGAAAAATCTCCACATATTGAACTTTCTTTTGATATCAATTTATGATAAACAAAAATATAAATTAAACAAAGCCACATTAAGCAATTATCGCTAACATAAGCAATACAATATCAATTTGATTGAATACATCATAATAATCTATTTTAAAACCTGAAGCATAAATTGAAGATAGTTCTGTTCTCAAACTATTTGGAAGATAAGCTACCCAAATTGAAGCTCATAGCCTAACTTAATATGTCAAACTTCTCAGATTGCTGATTTTGACATGAAAATATACAGAACCTCTGACAAATGCTGCTGCTGCTGCTAACTCACTTCAGTCATGTCCAACTCTGTGCAACCCCATAGACGGCAGCCCATCAGGCTCCCCTGTCCCTGGGATTCTCCAGGCAAGAACACTGGGGTGGGTTCCCATTTCATTCTCCAGTTTATGAAAGTGAAAGTGAAAGTGGAGTCGCTCTGTGGTGTCCGACTCTTAACGACCCCATGGACTGCAGCCTACCAGGCTCCTCCATCCATGGGATTTTCCAGGCAAGAGTACTTAAGTGGGTGCCATTGCCTTCTCTGCCTCTGACAAATATATCCATCTAAAACATGCATTTATGCATTTTTAAATTTACAACTATTTTAAAATATATACTTCCAAATTTGTTAAGGACACTTTTTTCTTGCTGATTTATGTTAACTGCAAAAGTATAAGATGTAAAGCACACCATAACATATATTTTGAGAGCATGTGACCTCAGATAGAATGATTTATATTTCACTTTCACGTGGCTGATAATATACAAAGTGAGATTTGTCATTAAAGTGTGCAAATTTTGAGTGTATTCAGGGAATCCTCATGAATATTATCCTTAAAATATTAGGGAGTCCAACTCCTTAACAATGCCCAAGAATGGGGCAGCTCAGTCATGGTGAGAGGAAATGAACTAAGGTAACATATTTTCACATCTTCCAGTGCCTGATGAAATCTACAAAGAATAATAAAAGCACTTAATGTTCACATACTTTCTACTTTCACCATGTCTCCTACATGAATGCTATGTAATTGAATTATCATCTTGGCTCTCACCTCTACTTTAAATTTTAATGCTGTTAAGTTTTATTTGGAGTTTGTTAGATTTTGGGAATCTAAGTGGGAATAACTTGTAATCATAGCAGCTGTCACAGATGGATCTGAGTTAAAACATGCCTTTCCAGCTAGACCTATTATTTTTATATGTATAGACTAAGGGTATACTTATATGTAGAGTACATCATGCGAAACTCTGGGCTGGAAGAAGCACAAGCTGGAATCAAGATTACTGGGAGAAATATCAATAACCTCAGATAAGCAAATGACATCACCCTTATGGAAGAAAGTGAAGAGGAACTAAAAAGCCTCATGATGAAGTTGAAGAGGAGAGTGAAAAAGTTGGCTTAAAGCTCAACATTCAGAAAATGAAGACCATGGCATCTGGTCCCATCACTTCATGGCAAATAGATGGGGAAACAGTAGAAACAGTGTCAGACTTTATTTTTTGGGCTCAAAAATCACTGCAGATGGTGACTGCAGCCATGAAATTAAAAGGCACTTACTCCTTGGAAGAAAAGTTATGACCGACCAACCTAGATAACATATTGAAAAGCAGAGACATTACTTTGCCAACAAAGGTCTGTCTAGTCAAGGCTATGGTTTTTCCAGTGGTCATGTATGGATATGAGATTTGGACTGTGAAGAAAGCTAAGCACTGAATAATTGATGCTTTTGAACTGTGGTGTTGGAGAATACTATTGAGAGTCCCTTGGACTGCGAGGAAATCCAACCAGTCCATTCTAAATGAGATCAGCCCTGGGTGTTCTTTGGAAGGAATGATGCTAAAGCTGAAACTCCAGTATTTTGGTCACCTCATGAGAAGAATTGACTCATTGGAAAAGACTCTGATGCTCAGAGGGATTGGGGGCAGGAGGAAAAGGGGACGACAGAGGCTGGATGGCATCATCGACTCGATGGACGAGAGTTTGAGTGAACTCTGGGAGATGGTGATGGAGAGGGAGGCCTGGTGTGCTGGGATTTATGGGGTTGCAAAGAGTCGGAAACGACTGAGTAACTGAACTGAACTGAACTGAAGAGTATACATGCTGGCATCTTCACCAAGGTATTATAAGGTCAAGGTAATTTTCAATAGATGGTGAATGCTCAATTTAATAGAAGAGTTTGTGAAATATCAAAATTTCTTTGGGGCAAGTAGATCATTTTGAATAGACAAACTCTCAAGCACAATCTAGGAAATCTGTATTACACAGGAGACTTAGAAGGAAAGTAGCTTTTAATTTTCTTAATAGTGCAAAATTAAAATATGCAGCCAATATATGCATTCAGATCATATACTTCCATCTTTTTTCTGTCCTGGTTCGTAGACATAAATAGGAAAATAGCTCAGTTCAGTAAAACAGTATGCTTTCTGCATGAAAAGCTGATAGACACCACTCAAGATTGAGAAATAGTGTATGCTCGCATTCCTAGTGGTTCTTGCTCCTGTGGAGGGAGCAATTATGTTCTAGGCTGAAGTTAGAGCCTCAGAGCTGCCCCCAGACACTGGCTGAGGAACCCAGGTGTTTCCTTGCTGTAAAATCTCTTTACAACTTCTGGGCTTCAAATCCAGATGCTGCACCACCCTGTAGATCTAATTAGGCAAACTTTATATGCATATTCAATGTAATTACAATTTTAGCTAATTTTTGCCTGCTATCTACGAGATGCATGAAGCTGGGCACTTCCCAAAAGGGACCCATTATTTCAGTTAGTTATCAACTGTATGAACTCTCTTCTTTACAGAACTCATAATTTTAAGCTCTTGATGTGAACAAAGGGGTAAAAGTTAAGCCTCTGAGGGTATTGGTTAGATCGTCCATATATAGCACTTAGATGAATAATGCAAATTACCTGTAATGAAACAGCTACCTAGTATTTCCTGGCTCAAATGATATTGAACTATGTTACTTGCTTGACAATAGGTTGTTGGTTTAACAAAGTCAAATCATACATCAGAAGCAGTATTTGATTAACTCTGACATGAACTCCTGAGGAATTATCTACAAAATTAAGCACTATCTCCACAGACCCAAAATAATCACAATGTAAGATATAATTTATCCAGATACCAGTGGGCTTCTAGCCTCAGTGTTATTTCTATTCCTGTAAGTCCCCTACACATGAATGAATTTTGTTCCAAGAGCACATTCATAAGTCCAATTTGTTTGTAAGTCCAACAAAATTATCTTACGTAACCAACTAATACAATCAGCTATATAATACTATACTGTAATAGGTTTATAATACTTTTCACACAAAAAATACATAAAAAACAAACACTAAAAATAACCATTTTTAATGTTATAGTAGGCTGCAGTCCATGAGGTCACAAAGAGTGGGACATGACTGAGAGACTTCACTTTCACTTCTCATTTTCATGCATTGGAGAAGGAAATGGCAACCCACTGCAGTGTTCTTGCCTGGAGAATGCCAGAGATGGGGGGAGCCTGGTGGGCTAGCATCTATGGGGTCACACAGAGTCGGACACGACTGAAGCGACTTAGCAGCAGCAGCAGCAGCACAGTGCCTTGAAAAGTACATTAGTATGGTACGACAGCTGGCATACAGGTGCTGGCCTGGCATCATGTAACTAGACAGGAATCGATACTAAATAGAAGATGTGGGAAATGGTAGAGCTGAAGGATCCTCAGCAATAGGAGATGGAGGACAAGCTGCAGTTCATGCATGTCTGACATTGATGGCCCAGGTTCTGCTTCCTTGCTAGATTCAATTCTATCCACCCTCTTGAAAAAAATGAACCAGTGATGTTTGGGAAGTACTGTACCAGCTACACTATTACTGCTTTTATGTTTGCTTCTGGAATTCTGGGTTTGAAATAAAGATACCACACTACTGAACTCTATACAGTACTTTACAGTAGAGTACAACCATTTATAGAGGATGAACTCTTGTCACAATAAATAAACTTACATGATTGGGTATGCAAACACATGCATCTTTCAAAGTTCATGACTTGAATGTTTATTTGTAGTGGACTTATACTTTTCATTGTTTCAAGGCACCAACGACTGACTGAACAACAGCAAAAAGCCCATCACCCAATTTCAAAGTCACTTTCACATGTTCAGTATTCATTACAATAGCTCTCCATTTCCCAGTATCAAAGTCTTTCCTAGTTCCTGAGGGGTGCCGTTACTTGTCACAAACTCAGTAGCTTAAAACCAACATTTTTCTCTTAGTTTTGGGGATTTGATGTTCAAATCAAGTTTCTACAGGGCCATGTTCTCTCTGAAGAAGAAACTGCCCCATTCATTCTCTTAGCATGGGCAAGAATCCTTGGTTTGTATCTGTATTATGGCAATCTCTGCCTACATCTTCATGTAGCATTCTTTATGTGTCTATGTGTCTGTGTCCATTTATATCAACAGTCTTTTACTTAAGACCCACTGTAATGACCTCATCTTAACTTGATTGATATCAAGATATATTTCCAAACAAGGTCATATTCTGAAGTTTTGGGAAGAGCATGAATTTGGGGGGAACATCATCCATTCAGTGTGTCTATAAATAGATATTTCTCCATGAAAATATTTTTTCAGTAGGAATAAAACACTCAGGCAAATTTAAAAGAATGTATTATAATTTCAAGGTTAAATATTCAAGCTGGAAACTCTAGGACTTGTTTTACGTCCTATTTCTTTCACCTACTAATGATATGACCTTGGGTAGCTTACCTAGATCATAGTGCCAATCCATGTTCATTATTGTTGAAAGAAAAAATGATGTGTTTTTTGATAAATGCATGTTTAACTTCTAATCCTGAGGATTCATTCATGTTTTAGCTGTTACTTGTCACTCATTGAAGACTTTTAGATATTGTTTAGGAAAAAATATTTACAATTACTCAATTAATTTGAAATTTTATTATTTATTGTTTCTTACATATGTGCCTATCTTAAACATGTATGTGCTTCTTTACTGCAGCAGAATAATGGGTTAATATTAATATTCTTAAAAATTCTAAGAAATTATCAATCTCTTTAATTTATAAAGACATATACTGAAGTTTGAGAATATATAAAAACACATAAAATTAACTATTAGAAAGCTTATGTTTCTGAATAGTATGTGTATAGACACACTGAAGAAAGTAAGGAGAAGGATAGATACACCATCATACCTCATCCCAACATTGGGAAGCCCAACACAGAGAGACACTGTCCCAGGAGAGGAGACTGAAGTAAGTGACCCACTTCAAAACAAATGCCAGGCTGTTCAGTCCCAACACCTGGCTGACTCTTATGGATTTACATGGCTTTCAACAGACTCATTTAACCCGGACCCCTGGTTCAAATCATACCCAGCTCTCTACCCTGGCTTTGGAGTGCTCCCAATCAGCATTTCTATATACTAACAATAAACTATCAGAAATAGAAATAAACAAAACAATGGCATTTATAACAACATCAAAAATAATAAAATACTTAGGGATAAATTTAACTAAGGAGGTGAAAGTTCTGTACATTGAAAATTACAACATATTGAAAAGCAGAGACATTACTTTGCCAACAAAGGTTCGTCTAGTCAAGGCTATGGTTTTTCCTGTGGCCATGTATGGATGTGAGAGTTGGACTGTGAAGAAGGCTGAGCGCTGAAGAATTGATGCTTTTGAACTGTGGTGTTGGAGAAGACTCTTGAGAGTCCCTTGGACTGCAAGGAGATCCAACCAGTCCATTCTGAAGGAGATTAGTCCTGGGATTTCTTTGGAAGGAATGATGCTAAAGCTGAAACTCCATTACTTTGGCCACCTCATGTGAAGAGTTGACTCATTGGAAAAGACTCTGATGCTGGGAGGGATTGGGGGCAGGAGGATAAGGGGAAGAGAGAGGATGAGATGGCTGGATGGCATCACTGACTCAATGGGCGTGAGTTTGAGTGAACTCCTGGTGTTGACGATGGACAGGGAGGCCTGGCGTTCTGCAATTCATGGGGTCGCAAAGAGTCGGACATGACTGAGCGACTGAACTGAACTGATCTGATCTGAATGAAAGTAGTTGAAGACACAAATAAAAAAGACATCCCATGTTTATGGATTAGAAGAATGCATATTGTTAAAATGTCCATACTACCAAAAGAAATCTATAAATTTCAGAGAAATCCCTGGATTGGATTGATTTTCAAAGATAATCAATGGAATTTTTCAAAGAAGTAGACACACATAAACACAATCCTACAATTCATATATTTTGAGGTTACAAAATACCTCCAATAGACAACACAGTCCTGAGAAAGAAGAGCAAAACTGGAAGCATCATACTTCCTGATTTCAAACTTTATCACAAAGCTATAACAATCAAACAATACAGTTGTGTCATAAAATCATTTACATCAACAAATGGAATAGAATCAAGAGCCCAGGAATAAACTCATGCTTATGCAGACAACTAATATCTGAGAAGGGAAACAAGAATACTCCTCCAATGTCTTTGGGAGAGGACATTCTCAATGGTGTTGGGAAAATGGGATAATCATAAACAGAAGACTTAATTTGGAGCCCTGTCTTATACAACTCTCTTTCTCACACACACACCAACTCAGAATGGATTAAAGACTTAAATGTAATACCTGAAACTGTAAAACTACTAGAAGAAATCAAGGGGAAATTTGTTCTTAATGTTGATTTGGCAAAAAATTTTGGATATGAAATCAAAAGCAAAAATAAACATTGCAACTACATCAAATATAAAATTTATGCACATCCAAGGAGACATTTAATTAAATAAAAGGCAACCTATGAAATGGAACAAAAATTTTGCACACCATTTTTCTGATGTGCTAACAAACAAAATGTATAAGGAACTGATACTATTCAATATCATAAACAAACAAACAAAAGATAATCCAATTTAAAAAATGGTTAAATGATTTGAATAGACATTTTTCCAAATGGCCAGCATATACATGAATAGATACTTAGCATAACTAGTCATCAGGAAACTGCAATTAAAACCAAAATGAGATACCAACTTGTACCTATGAGAATGGCTATCATCAAATAAAACAGGAGACAAGTGTTGATGAGAATGTGGAAAAAAATTGGAACTCTGAGGTACACTGGAAGGAATGCAAGTTTGTACAGCCACTATGGAAAACAGTATGGATATTTCTCAAAAATTAAAACTAGAACTACCATATGATCAAGCAACTTCACTTCTGGGTATATATTTAAAAGGAATGAAATCACTCTCAGAAAGGGATGTCTGCACATCCCTATATTTACTGTGGCATTATTCCAAATAATCAAGACATGAAAACTACCTAAGGGCTTATGGATGAATGAAAGAATAAATAAATATTGTATGTGTGTGCGGGTGCATGAGTGTCTGGGTGTGTGTACTCAGTTATGTTCAACTCTGTGACCCCATGGACTGTAGCCTGCCAGGCTCCTCTGTCCATGAAATTTTTCAGGCAAGGATATTTGATTGGGTTGCCCTTTTCTACTCCAGGGAATATTTCCAACCGATTGAACCTGCATCTCTTATGCCTCCTGCATTGGCAAAAGGATTCATTATCACTTTTGTGCTTATTCTTTAAGCATAAAGCATGTTAAAATAAAATTATTTCTATATTAACTGGAAAATAGTGAAGAATATAGCTGCATTTGAAAAATATATCATTAAGTTTTTCTTCTGCTGTACTATATTATGGGTAATCTTTTGTTACCCAATTCTTTTTAATAAAATTTTAAATAGCTCACTGAGGGCAAGTGCTACTTGATAAAAAATGCAAATAAAATAAAATTTATTACAATCGCAATTGCAATCTGATATATCACAAAGCTTATATGATTTATATTTTGGGTAAGACAAGCATTCTTAATTGTGAATTTGCTATAGATAAACCTATACAATTGTAAGTGAATAGTTACTGGGATTACATATGCTATGAATCTATCAAGCCAGTACCAATATTCATGTGTCAAGAATTATTAATAACCTAAAAATTTAATTTAATTTTGTTTGTTAGGAAAAAGATGTCAGAAAATGAGATAGACTCATTTATGATTGTGATTCTTAATAGGTATTTCAAAATGAGATCAGAAGTAATACTAATAATTTACTGGTAATAAATAAAAATATGAAGATATATTTTATTCCAAATAATGTCAAAATTTTGGATACAGTAAATGGTTATCAACCTAAATCATTTTTCTGTTTAGTTTTTTATTTTTGGGGTTGAGTGCTATACTTATTACCTTGATTGTGGTGACAGTTTGTTTCATAAGTGTTTTCATATGTACAAACTCATCAAATTACATATATATGGAATATCTTCAGATTTGTGCACATCAATAAAGTTGTGAAAAATCAATATAAAATAAAAAAGATTAGGTTATTTGATTTCTAAGACTAATTCCATTTCCAAAATTCATTTAATATGTGACTCTGTAATTCTATTTCTGTGTCAATATTTATAGGTTAGATATTCCCCATATATCACAAAACCTATCTACCTCTCTGCCATGATGTCCAAGTTGTCCAGTCTTTTCAGAACTGGTTAATCTCCCAGAACGTGTATAGATACCCTTGAATACTTCCCAGTCCTCCTACCACTTTTATGAAACATTTCCAGAGTTCAGTTTGAGCCATGTAGGCAGACAGATGTTTATTCACTTATGTGTGCATTTGTTTATTTGTTTATACATACATTTGTTTATCTTTCAGTTTTAACTGCTATATGGCAGTTAAACTGCTATATAACTGTATATCAATATATAACTGCTATACAGTACTATATATGTATAATGTGTACAGCATAATAATTTGACTTACATATATCATGAAATCATTATCACAATAAGATTAGTGCATATCCATCATCTCATATAGATACAAAATTAAAGAAACGGAAAAAAGAATTTCTTTGTAATGAGAACTCAGGATTTACTCGCTGAGCTCTCACATATAACATACATCAGTATTAATTATATTTATTGTGTTGTATATTACATCCATAGTACTATTTATGTTGTAACTAGAAGTTCATACTTTTTGACTGTCTTCATCCAATCCTGCCTTTGGCCAATCCCTGCTTCTGGTAACCACAAATCTTATCTCTTTTCCTATGAAATTATTTGTTTTTGCTTGTTATTGAAGCATAGTTGAGTTACAATATTGTGTTAATTCCTTGTACCCAACACTGTGATTGGATATTTCTGTACATTTCTAAATGATGCTAAGTCTAGTTAACATGTCACCATACAGACATATTGCATATTTATTTACCAAATTCCCCACATTATACACTTCATATTTGTGACTCATTTGTTAAGTCTGTACCTCTTAATCTCCTTCACGTGTTTCTCTTCTTTCCTACTTCCTCTCCTCTCTGACAACTAGCTATTTGTTCTTGGAATCTATAGCTATGTTTCTATTTTGTTACATTGAACCCCCTTCTATATAATGATGAATCCTTACCTTGCCATGTATTGCAGGATAAAGGAAATAGGAATGAACTTTTATGATCAATATTTCTTATTTTTCTTCTTTTGGTACCAATCTATACACTAAATAATTCAGTTTGTTAGTCTGATCAACATGGTTTTGAAAAATGCTGGCTCAAACCATGTGTGTAATGTGTGCATATAAAAGTTTTGCTTGAATGACTATGTGATGGACAAATCAACTCTCTAGGCTTTACTGTTTAAATTACCTTTCTGATAGAAAAGTAGAGAATGCATGTTGAAACATAAGTATATAGTCAAATAATGTTTTTCTTCCTTAAACTAAAAACCTTGTTTTGTTTTGTTTTGTTTTTAACAAGGTTATTTCTTACAGATAAACAACCATATTCTATCACACTAATTTTCCTGAGAATAATTTTGAGTATAGAATAAAAAGTTGTATTTATTGAAAGAGTTAAGAGATAATCCTTTACAAGTCTTAAAGTAGATACTGAAATTTCAGGATGGCAAACGTAGTAGCTGGTCCAGTGGGCGTGTCTTTAAGTCCCTGTTTTTCACTGGGGAATGAGCATGTGAAATGAGGAGACCAGACATTTTTGTACAAAGTCTGAAGAAGTATACAGAAGATTGGGATATTGTGGAGGATGTGTCTTCAATTCCAGTCTCTGCTCACCAAAGAAAAAAGTCATTCTTTTGTTTTGCTTCTGACTCTTCTGCTTTATTTTGTCAAACTGGCCTACCTGGAATGGAAAAGGAGACTCTGGATGGTACTTTGTCAACTGGCTATATTTGTTTCCACATAAAATTGCTTTCTGATTCACAAAAGACCAGATGATTCTAGAATGAGGAATCTCAAGATTTCAAAAATGTTGAGATAAATATTGAATGGACTATATTTAAACTAGACTAATTACATGTCTATATTTTATATTAGAAGTTTTCTACTAAATTTTGCTATTCATTCTATTATACTGTTCATAGCTCTCATCCTGGAATTATCATAAAAAGCATGATCATGGAAACAAATGGGAAAAACACAGAAAATATAAAATTTCTGTTTAATGTTTACCAGTGCATACTATTTGAGAATTCCAGGGAGGGACTTATTAATATTATTTGTTTTATATGCAATTTCCTCCCTGGACACCTTGGGAGCTTTGAGATGTGTAGCTGTGTCTTTTTCTGTACATGTATGTGTGTATGTATCCAACTGACACTAGTCTGGATCTGACATAAAAATAATTTCTTTTCTAATTAATGTTATCTAATTATTTTCTAATCAATGCTATCATAAAAAGAAATGTTAACTTAGGACAAAGATAGCATGCATAGATTGAGAAGTTCACATAACAAAATGTTTGCCTTAGTCAGATGAAAATTTTGTTAATACTTTTATATTTTCTTCATTTTTCAAGAAAAAAGAAACCTGTGCTAGTGACTTTACTATGATATATTTGCAAATCAATTATGTACAATTGAACAATACAGCCATATGATGTAGGGTAAAAATGTAAATATGTCTCCTTATGTATTTATAAGCATATGCATATAACTATAATATACATATTTGTTAATATACATACACAGACTTGTTTGCTATATTGATTTAAACTATGGGGGACACATCATAATCGCATTATAAAATTCTGATTTGGCTCAACTGTGGGTGTCTTGACTGACTCTTTAGGGACTAATGTTGGTCTTTATTTTTCCCTGCTGCATTATGAGGGAAATATAATAAAGTGCTTAAATTTTGTGGGATACTCCTTGATATCTCCCAATGGTAAAGATTATCATAAAACATTATAATTTTTCAAGAACTTTGAAATCCAAACAGGATTCACTTTTGTAACATATTGTGTAAGTACTTGCCATATTGATATTTCATGATTATTCAATTATCTCAAAAGGTCTTTCTTTGATTTCAACTTTTATAGTGAATTATACATTTTTATTATTTAATAATACCTTGTCTAGCAGCATGTTGCTTTAAATCATTTTAAAATTAATTGATTGATTAATTTAAAATACATTTTTAGAGCAATTGTAGGCTCACAGCAAAACTTAGACAGGGAGAGGTCCCATCTACTCCCTATCCTATTCTTGAGAAGCCTCTCTATTATTGACATACCCCACCAGAGTGATACAGGTGTTGGAAATGATAAGCCTATAGGGACAAATCATTATCACCCCAACACCATAGTTTAAATTAGGCCTTTATGTTGCTGTTGTATTTCCTTAATTGGTTTAGACAAATTCACACTTACATAAATCCACCAATAATATATTATATTGTCACTGTACTATAATCCTATGTGCTCACCCTATTCAGCCCCACCTCCAACCTAAGCCTTGGCAACCCCTGATATTTTTATTGCATTCACACTTTTGTCTTTTCCAGAATTTCATATAGTTGGGATCATATCACTTCAGTTCAGTCACTCAGTCATGTTCAACTGTTTGCAACCCCATGGACTGCAGAGACTAGGTTTGCCAGTCTATCACCGACTCCTTGAGCTTACTCAAAGCTTCTACATTGAGTCAGTGATGCCATCCAACCATCTCATCCTCTGTCATCCCCTTCTCCTCCTACCTTCAATCTTTCCCAGCATCAGAGTCTTTTCCAATTACTCAGTTCTTCGCATGAGGTGGCCAAAGTATTGGAGTTTCAACTTCAGCATCAGTCCTTCCAATGATTATTCAGGACTGCTTTCCTTTAGGATGGACTGGTTGGATCTCCTTGCAGTCCAAGGGACTCTCTTCTCCAACACCATTGTTCAGCACTCAGATTTCTACATGGTCCAACTCTCACATCCATACATGACTACTGGAAAAACCATAGCTTTGTCTAGGTGGACCTTTGTTGGCAAAGTAATGTCTCTATTTTTTAATATGCCGTCTAGATTGGTCATAACTTTTCTTCCAAGGAGTAAGCATCTTTTAATTTCATGGCTGCAATCACCATCTGCAGTGATTTTGGAGTCCCCAAAAATGAAATCAGTCACTGTTTCCATTGTTTCCCCATCTATTTGTCATGAAGTGATGGGACCTTGCCCAGAAACTGAGATGAGCTCTGGGACAGGACTCTCCACTTGCCTTACTGGACTGACATCCACACACCGGCCCACATTTCATCCATTAGTTACAAGGGTGAGTGAAATCCCATTCTCTTGGATCCTCTCTCTCTTGCCTCCTTTCCATGTCTTAGCACTAGGTGGGAGGATCCCCACGGCCCTCGGGCTCTTGGTCTTGTGCCCCATCTGACTTTGAAATAGGGGACACCCATGTCAAAGCAGGCAATTATTACTCTCTCAGAACGTCCTGAGAACGGGGATGCCTTCTCTCCTGGCTTTCTCTTGTCCTTGTGTAACCTCCCTATTCAGCTGCAATAGGACATTCTCAATCCCAGCCCTCAAAATCTCCTCCTTTAGGATGCCTTCTCCAGGATCTATAAGCCTTGGGCTTCCAAGGGGAGATAAGACCAAAAAGACTTATTTACTATTCTAACACTGTCTGACCACAATTCAGACTTTATAATAGGTTCCAATGGCCAAAACGGAACTCTCTTTATTATAATACTCTACAGGACCTTGATAACTTCTGCTGCCCCAATGGCAAGTGGTTAGAAATCCCTCATGTTCAGGCTTTCTTTGCTCTTCACTCTCGACCTTCTCTCTGTGAATCCTGTTCTTCTGCTCTGGGACACATCCTCCTAATACAAAGTCTCCTGATCTCTATTCAGACTTTTCTTCTTCCTTCAAACCTTCAGACCACAGTCCAACCCCTATCACTACTAATCCCATTGTAGCCACTCCAGATCCAGTTCCACAACCTCCACCTTACACACTCTCTTCCCTCCCTCCTTCTCAGGCACAGACCACTGCTGCAGCTACCACCCCACCCCTCACCCCCAACTCCTGCCTGTGGTGGAGGCAAGCTCTGAGACTTCAGCCCCACCCTTTACCCCAAGGGTCCTAAGGCTTTACCCTGACCTCCCTAGATCACCTCCCTGTACCTGGTCCCATACAACTTTAAAACAGGAAACTTCACAGTGGGACCCCGCTCCTTTCCCTGCTCCATTCCTCCCTTTATGGATAGCAGCTAGAGCAGAAGGGCTCATGTCCCATTCTCCCTCACCAATTTAGCTCAAATTGAAAAGTGTCTTGGCTCCTTCTCCTCATACTCTCATAATTATTTAGAATTCAACTATCTTAATTAAATAATTAAAAAGAATTCAAGTATCTTACCCAGTCTTATGACTTAACCTGGCATGATATTTACATCATACATTCCTCCACTCTTCGCACAGAAGAGAAGGAACAAGTACGGCAAGCCTCTCAGGCTCATGCTGATGAGATACACAGGACTTGCAACACTGAGCCCATAGGGACAACTGCTGTCCTCTTAGAAGATCCCAACTGGGATTATCAGGCAGGGGCACCTGGATGAGCAGCCCATAATCAGTGGTTGCTTGCCTCATCATGGGCCTTCAAAAGGCAAGGCATAAAGCTGTCAACTTTGATAAGCTCCAGCTAATAACTCAAGGACTAGATGAAAACCTGGCACAATTTCTAACCAGGTTAATGGAAGCCCTACAAAAATATACAAAATTAGACCCCACTTCAGCTAGTCCAGGATCTGAGACTTATCAATGCAGCTGGTATCCCCATATACCCAGTAGTTCCAAATCCCTATACTCTTCTCTCTCTCAGTCCCTCTTCCACTACCCACTTCACTGTTCTAGACCTCAAGGATGCCTTCTTTACTATCCCTTTACACCCAGAATCTAAAGACCTTTTTGCTTTTACCTGGACTAATCCAGACAACCATTGCTCCCAACAGCTGACATGAACAGTCCTCCCACAAGGCTTTTGTGATAGCCCTCATTTCTTTGGCCAAGCTCTAGCATGAGATGTAACCTCTCTTGACCTTACTCCAAGTACTGTCCTCCAATATGCGGATGAACTCCTCCTTTGTAGTCCTTCGGTTAGACACTCTCAGCAACACACTATACAACTCCTTAATTTTCTATCTGATCAAGGCTATCAAGTCTCCCCCACCAAGTTTTATCTCTCTGTTCTTTGAGTTACCTATCTCAGAGTCCTTTTAACACCAACAAATGATATATTACTCCTGATAGAAAGTCGCTTATATTCACCCTACCACTCCCTACATCAAAAACAGAGATCCTGTCCTTCTAGGGTTTAGCTGGATATCTACACCTCTGGATTCCTAATTCACCCTCTTGGTACAACCCCTATATCACGCCACCCGAGGAGGTCTTTCAAAACCCCTAGAGCAAAAATCAAATATCCGTTCAGCCTTTAACACCCTTAAGCAAGCCATTCTCTCAGCCCCAGCTCTGACACTTCCTGACCTTTCTCACCCCTTTATACTTTGTACTACTGAGAGCCACAAAATTGCCCTAGGAGTTTTGGGGCAAAATCAGGGCCCCTCCTTCACCCCTGACACTTATCTATTTATCAAAGCAATTAGATCCCACACTCTGAGGACAGCCAGCCTGCCACAGTGCTCTGGCAGCAACTGCCCTCCTCGCTGAGGAAAGTAAAAAAACTGACTTTTGGAGCACCACTGTCATTCATTCACCACATGACTTTAAGGGCTTACATTCTCACAAATCCATGACCCTTCTATCTCCTTCATGCATCCAACTAATTCATGTCACCCTTCTCAAATCTCCTGAGTTCTCTTTTGAATACTGTCCTACTCTCAACCCCACAACCTTTATCCCTAATTTTTCCGAGCCCCCAATCCATACTTTCAAAGAGGCATTAGAAGACCTGATGCCCCATTTCTCCCACATTTCCTCAACTCCTTTATTAAACCCTGACTTTACTCGGTATATTGATGGCAGCTCCTTTATGACATCAGAAAGAAAAAAAGGTACCTGGATATGCAATTTTCCCTGACACCAAGATTATTGAATCCCAACCTCTCCCCTTGGGAACCTCTTTCCAAAAGGCAGAAATTATTGCACTAACTAGAGCAGTTACCCTCACAGCTAACAAAAGAGCAAACATATACACAGATTCTAAATATACTTTCCACGTCATACCCTCATATGCTGCCATCTGGAAGGAACAAGGGCTCTTATCTACTAAAGTCTCCCCCTTAACTAATGACTTGCTTATACTCCAATTTTGAAAAATAGCTAACATGCCAACTAAAGTAGGCATCATACATTTCTGAGATCGCCAGATGGCCTCAGACCCCATTTCATGGGGCAACCATGCCACAGACAGAGAAGCAAAACAAGCCTCACTCCAATCATCAGCTCAACAACTTATAGTAAGTAATCCCCAACATAAAGCCCCTTTACTTCCAGAAAGAAAAAAACATGATTATTACAAGAGGAAGCACAACCATAAGGAGATTATTTACGAAAACAGGGCCACTTTGTCCTTCCTCAATCCTAGGCCACACAGATTCTTACAGACACTGATCAGGCCCTGTACCTAGGCACTAAACCTCTTTATCATCTCTTAAGACCTCTTATCACCTATTCTAACCTTCTTTCACTCCTACAACAAATCACTCACTCTTGCATTATCTGCTCCTCAGTCTCATCATAGGGATCCCTAAAGCCTACTCCCTCATTCCCAACACATTAGGCTACAGGACATATCCCAAGAGAGGACTGGCAAATTGACTTCACTTACATGCCTCCAGGAGATCAGCCCTGGGATTTCTTTGGAAGGAATGATGCTAAAGCTGAAACTCCAGTACTTTGGCCACCTCATGCGAAGAGTTGACTCATTGGAAAAGACTCTGATGCTCGGAGGGATTGGGGGCAGGAGGAGAAGGGGACGACAGAGGATGAGATGGCTGGATGGCATCACTGACTTGATGGATGTGAGTCTTGGGTGAACTCCGGGAGTTGGTGATGGACAGGGAGGCCTGGCGTGCTGTGATTCATGGGGTCGCAAAGAGTCGGACATGACTGAGCAACTGAACTGAACTGAACATGCCTCTAACGTAAGAAATAAAACTCATGCTCACTTTTTCAGGGTGGATTGAGGCTTTACCTATGATATCAGAAACTGTCTCAGAGCTAACACAGTTTCTCATACAAGAAATTATCCCTCACTTTGGCCTTCCTCTCTCTCTCCAATCCGATAATGGGCCAGCTTTTATCTCCGAAATCACTCAACAGGTAGCCCAGCTGCTTGGCATAATCCAGAAACTACATATCTTTTATGGACTCAATCCTCAGGAAAAGTAGAAAAGGCAAATTCTATTCTCAAAATGCAGCTAACCAAGCTCTAGAACTACAAAGGCCATGGACTGAACCTCTTCCTATAACTTTGGGTCACATTAGGGCTACTCCATGGGCCCCCTCTTTCCTCAGTCCTTTTAAGCTCATGTAGGGACACCATTTTCTCTTAGGTCAGTTCCCTACTGTGAGCCCCTTGCTGGGAGATTATCTTCCCTCATGAGAGAACATGTAGATCGCTGTCTCCCAAAGCCTTATCAAAGGAATTCAACCGACTTAGCAGTCATAACTGGGGATCAAGTCCTGCTTTAAGCAGGTTTTAAGGTGCAAGGTTTTAAACCTTAAACCCTAAGGATCTCTAGCCTCAATGGACTGGCCCATTTGAGGTTGTTCTAACCACACCAACAGCTGCTAAACTGGCAGGTCATTCCTCTTGGTTTCATCTCTCTAGATTAAAGTGTATTTTAATTTAAGTCCACTCTCTTGGGGTCTTCCTAGGAGACTCTCCATCTCTGTCAAGAAACATTCCCCACTACGAGGCTCCTTGCTACACCAGTACTGTTCTGGGACCCCCCAGACTTTGACTGGATCGAATTCCTGAAGAAACAGAATACTGCTGCTAAGTCACTTCAGTCGTGTCTGACTCTGTGCGACCCCATAGACGGCAGCCCACCAGGCTCCCCCGTCCCTAGGATTCTCCAGGCAAGAACACTGGAGTGTGTTGCCATTTCCTTCTCCAATTCATGAAAGTGAAAAGTCAAAGTGAAGTTGCTCAGTCGTGTCCAACTCTTAGCAACCCCATGGACTGCAGCCCACCAGGCTCCTCCATCCATGCAATTTTCCAGGCAAGAGTACTGGAGTGGGGTGCCATCGTCTTCTCCAAAGAAACAGAATAGTCAAACACAAATATCGATAAGTAAAACAAAAACAGATGGTATTGGTTACTAATTGAATTGGGAGTCCCCCTACTTACTCTATTCACAATAGGAGTTTACTCTATTTCTCACCCTCAGTGGACTATCTTCAAAAGCTTTCCCTCTGTTTTACCTATTTCTCCATTGTTCTTGTTTTGGGGGGTGTGGTCCTCCTCTTACTGTGATCAGCCTAGATGAATTCATTATCCACTTTCCTTCACATAGTAACACAAGACCTTACCTTCCTGGAAACACCACTGTTACTGATCTCCCTTTACTCCTGACTTTATAACTGATTTTTGGCTCCAGGGAGATTTCATAGAGTTCACACCAACCCAAATTTACTTCTACACATGGATTCTTACTTTTATCATTCTCTCCCCTTAGACATGAGATGCCACATCATGATTTTACTCTTATTCCCTCTTCTTTTACAGTTATTTTACTTTTATTCCCTCTTCTTTCACATTAATACCATACCTATAAGTCAGCCTGTCCCAAAGCATGCCTACCTATTCAAAACTCTAAATCTGACCCATCAATTACTCAATTCATGAAACCCAACCCTGGCCAGTGATTGTTGGATTTGCTTATCCATTTCCTCGCCCAGAGAATCAGCACTCCCCATCTCCACAGGTAAATCGACTCACATAAACACTTCTCTTTATCACACATATAGAGGAGAATCTCTCTTTTTATTATACATGCGTTATTTATATTCAATTGATCAAATTCACAATCCTGACAAGATACTGACCTCCCTCCTTCTGGATCTCACTTCTACTCACAAAGGACCAACTATAGGAGGACCACTGCCTCTGACGATCATCTACAACAGTCTCCTTTCTGTTTGTCCAGACAAAACTCTATAAACAATTCTTACCCCCAACTGGGAACCATACAGCCACACCTCTGTAGTCACACTTCATATCTCTCTTTCCCTTCCAGCCAATCCATCTACCACGTCTCTTGAACTGTGAGACATTCTCTTGCTTTCTCAGGAAGACTCCCTTCTGCATATGGTATAAATGATCCTCTTGTAGGGTCTACACGGGCAAGTTCACTGTCAGTTTTAGAGATTACTAACAAGTTCCCAGAAAGACTCTTATTTGCTGTCGATTTCAGCTGATGTCTTCTTATTCCTGGAATGTTTTTCTTATGTGGAACCACCACTTATTTATGTTCTCCCATTAACTGGATGGGAACAAGTACCCTGGTATATCTGGTCCCAGATATTTCTATTCCTCCTAACAATCAAACCCTCCCTATCCCACTAACTCATAACCAACCCACACGGGCAATTCAATTCATTCCTGTATTAATCAGTTTAGGAACAGTGGCTGGGATCAGGACAGGGACTGCAGGACTCAGAGCTTCTTTAAATTACTATCAAAGCCTTTCTAACAACCTCACTGATAGCCTAGAAGAAAGAGCTACCAGCCATATCACTATCCAAAACTAGCTAGATTCCCTGGCAGCTGTGATCCTTCAAAACAGAAGAGGATTAGACCTCCTTACAGCAGAAAAAGGAGGCCTATGCCTAATTTTGGAGGAAGCCTATTGCTTCTACACCAATAAATCAGGCATTGTAAAAGAAGCAGCAAGAAATCTGACAAACAGGGCCTCAAAAATATGTCAACAACTCAGTAATTCATGGCAAATCTGGTTAAGCAATTGGAATTGGATACCCTGGGTCCTACCTTTTCTAGGCCCTCTCCTTCTACTTACCCTTATTCTAACTTTAAGTCTATGTTTAATGTGTCTTTTTTCAAATTTTCTTCCAGATCACTTACAAGCCTTCACCAACTGAATTATCCACAAGCTACTTCTAACTCACTCAAATTATCAAAAACTACCCCACATAACTCCCTTTGACCCACATTCCAGCCTTTTTTGATCTCACCCCTGACACCCCTGTCCCACAAGAAGTAGGTACTGAAGATTGACCTTTGGACCTTTTCCTAAATCTAGAAGTATGGAATGATACGGCCCACATGGGGACTCATTGCTAAGATGGCTTATTATGTTGACCTCAAAAACAAAGAAAATAATCACAGTGATCCTTGAAACTGACCAAATTGCCCAATGGACATTCTGTTTGCTCACTGGAGCCTACACTCTTAAAGCTATGAGACCAACACATTCCAGACCTCCAGCTAAGTGACCACAGGACTCAACTACAGGCTAAAAATTAACCATCCCTTCAGAGACCTTTTCATTGGCAGGGTATAAGAAAGACCCCATCAGAAAGGGAAGACACTGGTTCTTGTTAATAGCTAATCATCCTCTTGTTTCCCTCTAATAAATCCCCCTTTTCTTGCCTGACTGCCCAGCTAACTATATTTTTCTCCGCATTCGCCAAATAGACCTGCATACAGATTTCTCAGGAGGCAGGTAAGGTTGTCTGGTATTCCCATCACCTTAAGAATTTTCCACAGTTTCTTATGATCCACACAATCAAAGGCTTTGGCAGTCAACATAGCAGAAGTAGATGTTTTTCTGGAACTCTCTTGCTTTATCGATGATTCAACAGATGTTGGCAATTTGATCTCTGGTTCCTCTGCCTTTTCTAAATCCAACTTGAACATTTGGAAGTTCATGTACTGTTAAAGTCTGACTTGGAAAATATTGAGCATTACTTTACTAGTGTGTGAGATGAGTGCAATTGTGCAGTAGTTTGAACATTATTTGGCATTAACTTTCTTTGGGATTGGAATGAAAATTGACCTTTTCCAGCACTGTGGCCACTGCTGAGTTTTCCAAAGTTGCTGGAATAATGAGTGCAACCCTTTAACAGGATCATCTTTTAGGATTTGAAATAGCTCAACTGGAATTCCATCACCTCCAGTAGCATTGTTCGTAGTGATGTTTCCTAAGGCCCACTTGACATTTCATTCCAAGATGTCTGGCTCTAGGTGAGTGATCACACCATCATGGTTATCTGGGTCATGATGATCTTTTTTATATAGTTCTTTCATGTGTTTTTGTCACCTTTTCTTAATATCTTCTGCTTCTGTTAGGTCCATGCCATTTCTGTCCTTTATTTTGCCCATCTTTGCATGAAATGTTCCCTTGATATCTTTAATTTTCTCAAAAATATCTCTAGTCTTTCCCATTTTATATTTTTCCTTTGCATAGATCACTGAGGAATGCTTTCTTATCTCTCATTGCCATTCTTTGGAACTCTGCATTCAGATGGGTATATCTTTCCTTTCCTATATGGAATTATATACAAAGTAGCATTTCAGATTGACTATGTCACTTAGTAAGAAGTGCTTTGGTTTTCTTTGTGTCTTTTCATTTATTTTTAGTACTGAATAATATTCTATTGTGTGGATATACCAGAGTTTATTATATATTCCCTTACTAAATATGACTGCTTCTGTTTTGGCAATTTTGAGTTAAGCTGTTATAAATGTCATGTACAAGTTTTCAAGCAGACTCAAATTTTCAACTACTTTTGGTAAATATTATGAAAATTAATAAACAACATTCTCCAGTAGAAAGAGTTAGGGGATTGAAAGTGGGACCTCTCACACTCTATGACTATAGTAAAGATCAATGCAATGAAGAAAACTTTCTCTTCTTTCCCTGCAAGAATTCAATCAATGAGAAGCTTTCATAACTCAGCTAATGAAGAGTCATGAACCCTTTGTTAACTGTCGACCTCCCACTTCCTTTTTCCTCTTATAAAAGTGTTCTCCTCTGCTGGGGATTTACAATGGCTCACTGTGATAGCAGACCTCAAATGGAAGTTCTTTGCTGATCACAAATTAATCCATTATTGCTGGGGAATAACTAGCAGTCTATTTGTTTTAGGTCAGCCAGTATAGGAATCCAGAGATGACACCCAATGACTCTGAGGCTGGTGAGCAAATAAGTTTCATACCCACATCAAGCCCATTGTTGTTCACTGTTTTTCTCAGTAAACTTGGAGTTTGAGCCTTTTTTTTTTTTTTTCTTGAAATATATTGCCACTCTCTTTGCATTAGGAAGCTTTCCAAGATTTATTTGTATTTGGGATCTGTTTTAAAGTTTTGTTCTTTCTAAATTCCATATAATGGCAAAACCAATACAATATTGTAAAGTTAAAAAATAAAAAAAAATAAAAATAAAGTTTTGTTCTTTTTAGTTCAGGTTTGTTCTGTATGTGAGTACCTATTTGGAACTTTGGTCCGATTTTGAAGTCAGACTTTTCCATTTGGAGATGACTACACTTTGGGCAAATCCCTTTGAAAGAGAGGCCATTTTGTAAGATATGTGCTTAGCATAGACTTCCACCTGGCTACTCCAAGTCCACTCTATTCCTTCAGACTGGTTGGTATACCAGACCTGTAGTTTGTTTGAACTTTGTAAATGTATGAACTGCTTGAGTTATTTAGCCTGTTTGAAAAAATTTTCTCTTAATCTGGATTTAAACAAAAGAAAAAGGGAAATTAGAGAAATTATTTTCTCTAAGAATTATGGATCCCAGTTATCTAAATATTTTGATGGTGTTCCCTTTATAGGAATCTCCGCTGATTTCAGGATTGAAAATCATGGTCCTTCCTTATGGATATTTCTAACTAAGTGCATCAAACTAACCAAATGCAATTTAGAAAGTCGATAACCATTTTGAGAAACTTTCAAAACCCTCACACTTACTTGTGTTAAAATCTAATTGGATAATCAAATACCTCTAAAGTTTCCTGAAGTGAATAGAATGCTTATTTCAGTTGGTATTTTCAGGCTTCCAGATATTATCAGGAGTCAAAATTGACCCTCTGCAAAATAAGAGTTTAAGGTTAACCGAGGTAAACAAAGAAAGGAAGGTAAAATTCTTTCTGAAGCCCCAAGCTCTTTTCCCTTCTTTATCTCAGGTTCTGCCTCTGGGGCCACCTCCCTTCTTCCTTGTACATCATCTACACTTCCTCTAGTTCCTCAGCTCCAACATATTAATTCTCTCATGGAACTTCCCATTTCCTCTGAACTTCTCAGAACGTGTCCTTTAAAATTAAGTCTTCTAAGGGTCTCGAAGCTAAACCTTTAAATTTTCATATTCCCTGGACTAAAACTAAACTGAGCCATAGCCAAAGATTTTCCCAAAGAATCAAATATCCTCACTGATTTTTTTTTTTCTGGACTATAGTTGGTTGCCAAAATTGAATTCCAAATTTCTCTCTTATGGGTAAACTTCCGTATAGTTACTAAACAATGACAAACTTGATGCAATTTTAGGTCAAAACCAGAGGACACAGATTTTAAGGACTTATAGGAGAGTGAGGACGCTGTGTGCTCTTGGACTTCCCAACTCTCAAATTTCCCTTTTTGTTGTTCACAAAAAGGAGGAGAATGTCTTTGGGATGCTCACCCCAAAACATAGGGGTCATCATAGACACAAAAGTTAGTATAGTCAAAAACTGGACCCTGTGACACAGTGATATCCCACTTGCCTTAGAGTCACTATAGCCACTGTCCTTTTGGCTAGGGCCACCAAGAAAACCCTCATGGGATTCCCTGTAACTTATTATGTACCCCATGAAGTAAAAGCTCTCCTTTATTTTAAATCATACTTAACATTTATCAACCAACACTCTCATCTCATATGAAGTATTTTTGCTGGTTTCTACTCACATAAAACTTTTGTATTATAATGGCCTCAACCCAAATAGAATCCCTCATAACTGCATATTTCTGATGGATAACATCCTGACCTTTTGTCAAGATCTTCAGGAAATTTCTTTGAGTAATGCTGAATTTTCATGACTCACTAATCATTCTTATTTAAAAGGTGACAATGTCAAATACTGTGCTGGGTAGACTGTTGCAACTCTTTTTGGTGTTGTTAAGGCAGCATCTTTACCTATGGCTATCACAGCCCATCAGGCTGAACTACATACTCTTATACAGGCTTGTACTTTGACCAGTGGCAAAACTGCCCATATTTATATTTATAGTGCATATGCTTTCAAAGTAACTCATAATTTTGGAATGTTATGGAAGCAACATGGCTCTCTTTCTTACTTCCAGTAAAATGAAAGCAAAATTGTTTAGAATTGTTGTATGCAATATGTTAGGCTGCTGCATTTGCTATTATTACAATTGTGTGGAATATTAAAGTTGACTCTCCATTATCTAGGGGAAATCAAACTGCTGGTAGTTCCACAAGAAATACTTCTTTTAAAGAAATCAACCACAACTAAAATTTATCATGGTTCAAAGAGATATTTCTATAAGTTATAAAGAATTTTGACATTTGATCTCAGAAAAGGAAAAATAAGAATGAAAATTTATTTCCAGTATTCTGTGAGGTGGTTCATAGAGGATCCTGCTGTGATACATGTCGGAGAATGTTTTGCCTATGTTCTCCTCTAGAAGTTTTATAGTTTCTGGTCTTATGTTTAGATCTTTAATCCATTTTGAGTTTATTTTTGTGGATGGTATTAGAAAATGTTCTAGTTTCATTCTTTTACAAGTGGTTGACCAGTTTTCCCAGCACCACTTGTTAAAGAGATTGTCTTTAATCCATTGCATAACCTTGCCTCCTTTGTCAAAGATAAGGTGTCCATATGTGCATGGATTTATCTCTGGGCTTTCTATTTTGTTCCATTGATTTATATTTCTGTCTTTGTGCCAGTACCATACTGTCTTGATGACTGTGGCTTTGTAGTAGAGCCTGAAGTCAGGCAGGTTGATTCCTCCAGTTCCATTTTTCTTTCTCTATCTAGCTTTGGCTATTCGAGGTTTTTTATATTTCCATATAAATTGCAAAATTATTTGTTCTAGCTCTGTGAAGAATACCGTTGGTAGCTTAAAAGGGATTGCATTGAATCTATAAATTACTTTGGGTAGTGTACTCATTTTCACTATATTGATTCTTCCAATCCATGAACATGGTATATTTCTCCATCTATTAGTGTCCTCTTTGATTTCTTTCACCAGTGTTTTATAGTTTTCTATGAAGTGGAGAGTGAAAAAGTTTGCTTAAAGCTCAACATTCAGAAAACGAAGATCATGGCATCCTGTCCCACCACTTCATGGGAAATAGATGGGGAACAGTGAAAACAGTGTCAGACTTTATTTTGCTGGGCTCCAAAATCACTACAGATGGTGACTGCAGCCATGAAATTAAAAGACACTTACTCCTTGGAAGGAAAGTTATGACCAACCTAGATAGCATATTCAAAAGCAGAGACATTGCTTTGCCAACAAAGGTTCGTCTAGTCAAGGCTATGGTTTTTCCTGTGGTCATGTGTGGATGTGAGAGTTGGACTGTGAAGAAGGCTGAGTGCCGAAGAATTGATTTTTTTTTTTTTTAAACTTTACAAAATTGCATTAGTTTTGCCAAATATCGAAATGAATCCACCACAGGTATACATGTGTTCCCCATCCTGAACCCTCCTCCCTCCTCCATCCCCATACCATCCCTCTGGGTCGTCCCAGTGCACCAGCCCCAAGCATCCAGTATCATGCATTGAACCTGAACTGGCAACTCACTTCATATATGATATTATACAAGTTTAAATGCCATTCTCCCAAATCTTCCCACCCTCTGCCTCTCCAACAGAGTCCATAATACTGTTCTATACATCAGTGTCTCTTTTGCTGTCTCGTACACAGGGTTATTGTTACCATCTTTCTAAATTCCATATATATGCGTTAGTATACGGTATTGGTGTTTTTCTTTCTGGCTTACTTCACTCTGTATAATAGGCTCCAGTTTCATCCACCTCATTAGAACTGATTCAAATGTATTCTTTTTAATGGCTGAGTAATACTCCATTGTGTATATGTACCACTGCTTTCTTATCCATTCATCTGCTGATGGTCATCTAAGTTGCTTCCATGTCCTGACTGTTATAAACAGTGCTGCGATGAACAACGGGGTACATACATCTCTTTCCCTTCTGGTTTCCTCAGTGTGTATGCCCAGCAGTGAGATTGCTGGATCATAAGGCAGTTCTATTTCCAGTTTTTTAAGGAATCTCCACACTGTTCTCCATAGTGGCTGTACTAGTTTGCATTCCCACCAACAGTGTAAGAGGGTTCCCTTTTCTCCATACCCTCTCCAGCATTTATTGCTTGTAGACTTTTGGATCGCAGCCATTCTGACTGGTGTGAAATGGTACCTCATAGTGGTTTTGATTTGCATTTCTCTGATAATAAGTGATGTTGAGCATCTTTTCATGTGTTTTTTAGCCATCTGTATGTTTTCTTTGGAGAAATGTCTATTCAGTTCTTTGGCCCATTTTTTGATTAGGTCATTTATTTTTCTGGAGTTGAACTGTAGGAGTTGCTTGTATATTTTTGAGATTAGTTGTTTGTCAGTTGCTTCATTTGCTATTATTTTCTCCCATTGTAAAGGCTGCCTTTCACCTTGCTTATAGTTTCCTTTGATGAGCAGAAGCTTTTAAGTTTAATTAGGTCCCATTTGTTTATTTTTGCTTTTATTGCCAGTATTCTGGGAGGTGGGTCATAGAGGATCCTGCTGTGATATATGTCAGAGAGTGTTTTGCCTATGTTCTCCTCTAGAAGTTTTATAGTTTCTGGTCTTACATTTAGATCTTTAATCCGTTTTGAGTTTATTTTTGTGTATGGTGTTAGAAAGTGTTCTAGTTTCATTCTTTTACAAGTGGTTGACCAGTTTTCCCAGCACCACTTGTTAAAGAGATTGTCTTTAATCCATTGTATACTCTTGCCTCCTTTGTCAAAGATAAGGTGTCCATATGTGTGTGGATTTATCTCTGGGCTTTCTATTTTGTTCCATTGATTTATATTTCTGTCTTTGTGCCAGTACCATACTGTCTTGATGACTGTGGCTTTGTAGTAGAGCCTGAAGTCAGGTAGGTTGATTCCTCCAGTTCCATTCTTCTTTCTCAAGATAGCTTTGGCTATTCGAGGTTTTTTGTATTTCCATACAAATTGTGAAATTATTTGTTCTAGCTCTGTGAAGAATACCATTGGTAGCTTGATAGGGATTGCATTGAATCTATAAACTACTTTGGGTAGTATACACATTTTCACTATATTGATTCTTCCAATCCATGAACATGGTATATTTCTCCATCTTTTAGTGTGCTCTTTGATTTCTTTCACCAGTGTTTTATAGTTTTCTATACATAGGTCTTTAGTTTCTTTAGGTAGATGTATTCCTAATTTTCCATTGCAATGGTGAATGGAATTGTTTCCTTAATTTCTCTTTCTGTTTTCTCATTATTAGTGTATAGGAATGTAAGGGATTTCTGTGTGTTGGTTTTTATATCCTGCAAATTTACTATAGTCATTGATTAGTTCTAGTAATTTTCTGGTGGAGTCTTTAGGGTTTTCTATGTAGAGGATCATGTCATCTGCAAATAGTGAGAGTTTACTTCTTCTTTTCCAATTTGGATTCCTTTTATTTCTTTTTCTGCTCTGATTGCTATGGCCAAAACTTCCAAAACTATGTTGAATAGTAATGGTGAAAGTGGGCACCCTTGATTGTTCCTGACTTTAGAGGAAATGCTTTCAATTTTTCACCATTGAGGATAATGTTTGCTGTGGGTTTGTCATATATAGCTTTTATTATGTTGAGGGATGTTCCTTCTATTCCTGCTTTCTGGAGAGTTTTTATCATAAATGGATGTTGAATTTTGTCAATATGACCCACCTTCCAGAATACTGGAAATAAAAGCAAAAACAAGCAAATGGGACCTAATTAAACTTAAAAGCTTATGCACAACAAAGGAAACTATAAGCAAGGTGAAAAGACAGCCTTCAGAATGGGAGAAAATAATAGGAAATGAAGCAACTGACAAACAACTAATCTCAAAAATATACAAGTAACTCCTACAGCTCAATTCCAGAAAAATAAATGACCCAATCAACAAAATGGGCCAAAGAACTAAATAGACATTTCTCCAAAGAAGACATACACATGGCTAACAAACACATGAAAAGATGCTCAACATCATTCATTATCAGAATAATGCAAATCAAAACCACTATGAGGTACCATTTCACGCCAGTCAGAATAGCTGTCATCCAAAAGTCTACAAGCAATAAATGCTGGACAGAGTGTGGAGAAAAGGGAACCCTCTTACACTGTTGGTGGGAATGCAAACTAGAAGAGCCACTATGGAGAACAGTGTGGAGATTCCTTAAAAACTGGAAATAGAACTGCCTTATGATCCAGCAATCCCACTGCTGGGCATACACACTGAGGAAACCAGAATTGAAAGAGACTAGTGTACCCCAATGTTCATCGCAGCACTGTTTATAATAGCCAGGACATGGAAGCAACCTAGATGTCCATCAGCAGATGAATGGATAAGAAAGCAGTGGTACATATACACAATGGAGTATTACTCAGCCATTAAAAAGAATACATTTGAATCAGTTCTAATGAGGTGGATGAAACTGGAGCCTATTATACAGAGTGAAGTAAGCCAGAAAGAAAAACACCAATACCGTATACTAACGCATATATATGGAATTTAGAAAGATGGTAACAATAACCCTGTATACGACACAGCAAAAGAAACACTTATGTATAGAACAGTCTTTTGGGCTCTGTGGGAGAGGGTGAGGGTGGGATGATTTGGGAGAATGGCATTGAAACATGTGTAGTATCATATAGGAAATGAGTCACCAGTCCAGGTTCGATGCATGATACTGGATGCTTGGGGCTGGTGCACTGGGATGACCCAGCAGGATGGTATGGGGAGGGAGGAGGGAGGAGGGTTCAGGATGGGGAACACATGTATATCTGTGGTGGATTCATTTTGATATATGGCAAAACCAATACAATATTTTAAAGTTAAAAAATAAAATAAAATAATAAAAAAATGAATGAAAATTTAACAATGATTGGTTTGATTAAAATTTTAAAAAAATGAAGGAGTAATAGAAGAAGAAAAACCAGATTAAGATGACAGAGTAGAAGAACATGTACTCATCTTCTGCAGCCAGAGCTCCAAAACAAAACAAAAAGGATAACTTATATCCAAGGACAATGGAAAAGCCACAACTAAATGGTACGAGGGAAACAATTATGATAAAATCAAATCCTATGCATGCTGGGTAGGTGACTCACAAGCTGGAGAACAGTAATACCAAAGATCTTCTCACACTGTTTTAAAGGTTCTAGGCCCCACATCAGGCTCCCCAGCCTGGGAATTCAGCCAAGGGTCTGGAAATCCCCAGGGAATCTGATTTTGAAGGTTAGTTGGATTTGATTACAGAGCCTCCATAAGATTGGGGGATTAAAAAACTCTTGGAGGGCACAAACAAAATCTTGTGTGCTCCAGGGCCCATAGAAAGAAGCAGTGGCCCCCACAGTGACTGGGCCAGTCCTAGCTGTGAGTGTTTGAGGGTGTCCTTCAGAGGCATGGATTGGCAGTGTCCTGCCTTGCAGATGGAGGCACTGACAGCATCAGTCCTTGGACCTGTATCCGAGCATAGGTGCTCTTGGAGGTCACCAATAACCATACTATAGAAGCCCATAGACTCCAAGACTGGGTTGTCTAAGGCCAAACAACTAACAGGAAGGGAGCACAGCCCCATCCATCAGTAGTTCAGTTCAGTTGCTTAGATTTGTCCTACTCTGCAACCCCATGGACTTCAGCATGCCAGGCTTCCCTGTTCATCACCAACTACCACAGCTTGCTCAAACTCATGTTCATTGAGTTGGTGATGCCATCCAATCCATATCATCCTCTATCATCCCCTTCTTCTCCTGCCTTAAATCTTTCCCAGCATCAGGTTCTTTTTCAATGAGTCTGTTCTTCCCATCAGATGGCCAAAGCAGACAACTGGATTAAAGTTTTCGAAGCATGGCTTTACCCACCAGAGCAAGGCCTAATTTCCCCACTAGCAAGTCTCTCCCATCAGGAAGCTTGCACAAATCTCTTATGCTCATCTGCCAGAAAGAAGACAGAAGAAATAAGAGGTACAATCCCATTAGCCTCCAGAACTAACACCACAATCACAGAAACTACTGAAAATGAAAAGAAATGAGATTATGTCCCAGAGGAAGGAATAAGATAAAACGCTAAAAAAACAACTAAATTAAATGGAGATAGCCAACCCCTCAGGAAAAAAGAGAAAATTCAGAATAATGATAATAAAGATGATTCTGGGTCTTAGGAAAAGAATGCAGGCAAAGATTGAGAAGATGCAAGAAATGTTTACCAAGGAACTAGAAGAATTAAAGAACACCAAACAGAGATGAATGACATTAAAAGAAATCAATAGCAGAATAACTGAGGAAGAACAATGGATAAGTGACCTGGAAGACAGAATGGTTGAAATCAATGCTGCAAAATAGAATTTTAAAAAAAAGGAAAAGAAATGAAGACAGCCTAACAGACCTCTGGGACAACATTAAATGCATCGATATTTGCATTATAGGGGTCACAGGAGAAGAGGGAGAGAATGGATCTGAGAAAATATTTGAAGAGATAATAGCTGAAAACCAGCTCAGAAAATGGGTAGAAGACTTGAAGAGACAATTCTCTAAAATGACACAATTAGGAAAGGAGAACGTCAAAGCTGTATATTGTCAATATGCTTATTTAACTTATATGCAGAGTACATTATTAGAAATGCCAGGCTGGATGAAACACAAGCTGGAATCAAGACTGCAGGGGGAAATATCAATAACCTCAGATATGCAGATGACATCACTCTTATGGCAGAAAGCAAAGAGGAACTAAAGAACTTCTTGATGAAGGTGAAAGGGAAGAGAGAAAGATCCTATCCCTTCATGGCAAATAGATGGGAAAACAATGGAAACAGTGACAGATTTAATTTTCCTGGATTCCCAAATCACTGCAGATGGTAATTGCAGCCATGAAATTAAAAGACACTTTCATCTTGGAAGAAAAGCTATGACAAACCTAAACCATATTAAAAAACAGAGATATCACTTTGCCAGCAAAAGTCCATATAGTCAAAGCTCTGGTTTTTCCAGTAGTCATGTAGGGATGTGAGAGTTGGACCATAAAGAAGACTCAGCGCAAAAGAATTGATGCTTTTCAACTGTGGTGTTACATAAGGACTTTTGAGAGTCCCTTGGACTGCAAAGAGATCAAACCAGTCAATTCTAAAGGAAATCAATCCTGAATATTCATTGGAATAAATGATGCTGAAGCCAAAGTTCCAAAAATTTGGCTACCTGATGTGAACAGCTGACTCATCAGAAAAGTCCCTGATGCTGGGAAAGATTAAAGACAGGAGGAGAAGGGGATGACAGAGGATGAGATGGCTGGATGGCATCACCAACTCAATGGACATGAGTTTGAGCAATTTCCAGAAGATGGTGAAGGACAGGGAACCGTGGCATGCTGGAGTCCATGGGGTTGCAAAGAGTCAGACACGACTGAGCCATGGAACAAGAACAACTAAAACAGGCATACAGATGGCCAATGAGCACATGAAAAGATGTTAAAAATTGCTATTTATTACAGAAATGCAAATCAAAACTACAATGAGATATCACTTCAACCTGTCAGAATGGCTATCATAAAAGGGTGTGTAAAATACAAATATTGGAGAGGGTGTGGAGAGAAGAGAACCCTATTGCACTATTACTGGGAATGTTAATGGTTCAGGCACTATGGAGAACCACATGGAAGTTCCTCAAAAAAACTAAAAATACAGCTACCATATGACCCTGCAATCCCATTCCTGGGCATATATCCAGAGAAAAACATGGCCCAAAAAAACACATGCACCCCAATGTTCATTGCAGCATTGTTTACAATGGCCAAGACATGGAAACAACCTAAATATCCATTGTCAAAGGAATCCACAAAGAAAATGTGGAGATATACACACACACACACACACACACACACACACACAATAGAGTATTACTCAGTCATTAACAATAATGAAATAGTGTCATTTGAGCAACATGGATGGACCTAGAGAATGTCATACTGGGTGAAGTAAGTCAGACAGAAAGGAGAAATATCATATGACATTCTTTATATGTGAAATCTAAAAAGAAATGATACAAATTAACTTACAAAACAGAAAGAGAATCAGAGACTTAGAAAGAAACTCATGTTTGCTTTGGGGAAGGAATATTTAAGGACTTTGGGAAGGTCATGTACACACTCCTATATTTCAAATGGATAAACAACAAAAACCTATTGTATATCACATGGAACTCTGCTCAATAGTATGTGTCAGCCTGGATGGGACGGGGGTTTGGGGAAGAATGGATACATGTATTTGTATGGCTGAGTCCCTTCACTGTCCACCTGAAACTATCACATTGTTAATTGGCTAAACCCCAATATAAAATGTTTTGGGAGGTTAAAAATAAGTTAACATTAAATTAAAAAACATAAAGCTCTAGTTTGAATTAAATAACAACCTAGTTCTACTGGAGAATCTAAAATTCTCATTCCTCACCATTGTACATACATTAAACCACGGGTCTACTGACAAAATGATAGCTTTCATGAATCAGTATTGATGGGATAATCTTATTGAGGCCATAAAAACTGTCCTGCTTCATTTTTCATCCTTTCTGAAGTACAACCAAGGAAAGCATGTTTGTACAGGTCTCAGCCACTTTAAATTATGGAGCCTAGTGGAGCATTTGAGCTCTAAAAAAATGATTTCATACATATTCCTCTGTCCCATAGAAATAAATATGTTTTAGTCATGGCCTATATATTTTCAAAATGGACCAACGCCTTCCCTTGAAGACAAAATACTGCCTCGGTGACTAAAAGTCCATTTGAATGAGTTCATCCCTATCTGGTGAACTCATTCTCCAAATTCGTAGTGATTCAGGAACCCATTTTACTGGCCAGGTACTTCAACAAGTCTCTGCTGTTTCTCAGCACTTTAATTATGCTTACCATCCTCAGTCCTCTAGTTTAGTTGAACATACCAATAAAATTATTAAGACTTGGATCAAAGAATTTGTAGAGGCTCTCTAAATATCTTGACTAAAATTATTGTCATTGGTCCTTCTATATCTCAGATCTCAGTTCAGTTTAGTCGCTCAGTCATGTGCGATGCTACGCAACCCCATGGATTGCAGCACACCAGGCTTCCATGTCCATCACCAACTCCCTGATCTTGATCAAACTCATGTCCATTGAGTCAGTGATGCCATCCAACCATCTCATCCTCTGTCATCCCCTTCTCCTCCTGCCTTCAATCTTGCCCAGCATCAGGGTCTTTTCCAATGAGTCAGTTCTTCGCATGAGGTGGCCAAAGTATTGGAGTTTCAACTTTAACATCAGTCCTTCCAATGAATATTCAAGACTGATTTCCTTTAGGATTTACTGGTTGGATATCCTTGCAGTCCAAGGGACTCTCAAGAGTCTTCTCCAACTACTTAGTTCAAAAGCATCAGTTCTTCGATGCTCAGCTTTCTTTATAGTCCAACTCTCAAATTCATACATTACTATTGGAAAAACCCTAGCTTTGACTAAATGGGCCTTTGTTGGCAAAGTAATGTCTCTGCTTTTTAATATGCTGTCTAGGTTGGTCATAACTTTCCTTCAAGGAGCAAGCTTCTTTTAATTTCATGGCTGCAGTCAACATCTGCAGTGATTTTGGAGCCCCCAAACTGCCACTGTTTCCCCAGTTTCCTCATCCATTTGCCATGAAATGATTGGACTGGATGCTATGATCTTAGTTTTCTGAATGTTGAGTTTTTAAGTCAGCTTTTTCATTCTTCTCTTTCACTCTTATCAAGAGACTCTTTAGTTCTTCTTCACTTTCTTCCTTAAGGGTGGTGTCCTCTGCATATCTGAGGTTATTGATATTTCTCCTGTAATTCTTGATTCCAGCTTATGCTTCATCCAGCCCAGCATTTCACGTGATGTATTCTGCATATAAGTTAAATAAACAGAGTGGTGATATACAACCTTAATGCACTCCTTTCCTGATTTGCAACCCATCTGTTGTTATATGTCCAGTTGCCCCACAGTCAGTCTCTCCCATCCTGAGATGCTTTTTGAGGTAGTCACAGGATGCCCAATGTACTTTTCCATCTGCTTCATTTGACCTATGATTGATAAAAGGAGAGATATTCCAATATTGCAAAAGCCCAATTGCTCTTAGGAAAGACTCTGATGCTAGGGAAGATTGAAGGCAAGAAGAGAAGGGGACGACCGCGGATGAAATGGCATCACTGGATGGCATCACTGACACAATGGACAGGAGTTTGGGAAAGCTCCGGGAGATGGTGAAGGACAGGCAAGCCTGACATGCTTCAGTTTATGGGGTCACAAAGCCACACAACTGAATGGCTGAACAACAACAAATTGCTCTGTAAAATATAACCATGTATTGATACAGCTATGTTTTCACAGCTTTCTTTCTAGAAACAAAGATACTAATTTTAAGAATCATACTTGCAATCTGGAGATTTGATCTATTGAAAAATATACCTACAGAAAGACTTTTTAACCTTACTGGAAAGGTATCTATCAAGTACTTCTAACCAGACCCTGTGCTGTCAGATTGTAAGGAATGTACTCTTATTCACGTGGCACACTTAAGTGTGAAAGTCCCTCAGTCATGTCTGACTCTTTGTGACCACATGGACTATAAAGTCCATGGAATTCTCCAGGTCAGAATACTGGAACGGCTAGCCTTCCCATTCTCCAGGTGATCTTCCCAACCCAAGGATCAAATCCAGGTCTCCACACTGCTGGCAGATTCTTTACCAGCTAAGCCATCAGGGAAGCCCATGGCACACTTAAAGCAGTCACTAAACTGACTGAATCTGTACATCAACCAGTGACCTGAAGGTAAAAATTTCCCAGAATTGAAGCAGATTTTATCTGAAGAGAGATCTTCCCCAAGATTTACTTCAGATTATCTGCAGTGTCCAAGATCTTGATAACATATGAAATTTACATAAAAACTTCCTAAGTGTTATCTCTACTCCTCCTCCTTGTTACTCAGTTTATGCAAAAGTAATTGCTGTTTTACATTGTTGAAAATTGACATTTGATATTGATATTCTTAAATGTGGCTATTTATGCATCATTTTAATGTGTATTTTATTGGTTTATATTTATTTTGTTAAAGACTTATCACTTGTTGCTTATTTCATATATTTTTTAGACTATAGAAATGATGTAAGACCAAAAACAAATTCAGGCGATTTTCTTATCTAAGTACAAAATGGATCATAAAGCAGTGGAGACAGCTCACATTATCAGCAATGCCCTTGGCCTAGTAACTAATAAGGAACAGTGCAGTGGTGTTTCAAGAAGTTTAGCAAAGGAGTCGAGAGTCTTGAAGATGAGGAGCATAGTGGCCAGCCATTGAGTTTGACAATGACCAGTTGAGAGCAGTCATCAAATCTGATGGTCTTACAACCTCACGAGAAGTTGACAAAAAACTCATTGTTGACCATTCTATGGTTGTTTGACTTTTGAAGCAAATCGTTGTTCACTTTTGGCAAGGTGATAACGATCAACAAGTGGAGGACCGAAAATTTTAAAAAAAGAAAAAAGAGAGGGAGACACATTATTTTGAAGTGTCATCTTCTTTTACTCTACACAATAATGAACCATTTCTCCATTGGATTGTGACATGCAACAAAAAGTGGATGGTATACAACAACCAGTGATGACCAGCTCAGTGTTTGAACTGAGAGTAAGCTTCAAAGCACTTCCCAAAGCCAAACTTGCACCAAAATAGTCATGGTCACTCTTTGGTGTCCTACTGCCAGTCTAATCCACTACAGCGTACTGAATCCCAGTGAAACTATTACACTTGAGAAGTATGCTATCAAGACTGTCACAGCTCTGACAATAAAAGTCAATAGACTCTTTTCTTTTTTTTTGCTTGGGGATTTCCTCATGGCTGGTCTTGTAGGCAGACCCAAAATTGCAGACTTCTGGACCTGTGGTTTCATCTTTGATATTAATTTAATGATATTCTTAGTGCCTTAAATAATTTTTTTTCTTCCTTTCTTCTTTTATTGTTCTCATTGTATGTTTGGTACATTATTTTCAGTTGTGCTACAAACCCTGAAAATTCTGTTTTGTTTTGTTTTGTTTTAATCTTTTTTTCTGTTTATATTTTCCTTGCCTTTTTTTTGGCTTTTGGGAATTCTATTAATATATTCTCAAATTCAGATAATATTTTCTATCATGTTCAGGTTACTAATAAGCCTAAAATGACAATCTTCACTTTTGTTAACAGTATTTTGATTTTTAGTATCTCTTTGATTCTTTGTTAAGGTTTCACTCTCTTGTTTGCACTGCCCAGCTGTCTTTTCATGTTGTCTACTTTAACCATTAAAGTCGTTAGTGTATTAATTATGTTTGGCTAAATTTCCGATTTGCTAATACCAATATCTTGGCATGTCTGGTTCTGATGCTTGTTCCGTTTTTTCTATGTGTGTTTTGTTTTTGCCTTTTTATATGCCTTATAACTTTTTTTCTTGATCATTAGACATGAGGTAAATGAAACTTCTGTAAATAAACCTTTAGAAAAATGGTGATGAACTGTGAAAGTGAAAGTCACTCAATCGTGTCGGACTTTTGCGATTCCATGGACCATACAGTGGGAAAGGGAAATATTCTAGTCTTATGATTAGATCTCAGAATTGTTTTTCTACCATCAAATCAGTTAAGCTCTGAAAATATTGTTGTAAATTAGGCTCTTTGGTTAAGTGCTTTCCCCTGAGGGCAGGCTTGATTAGGAACAGGGTGTTCTGGCACATTTCAAAATAGTTGTTTTTCCTTTCCCCTTGCATGAGTGTCACAAAGAGTCAGACACGACTGAGCAACTGAACTGAACTGCGTGAGTGCATTTTACATGGATATTTATACTTAGAATCTTGTTGAGCCCCTGAAGGCGAATTTTACAATATTATGGGGGCCCCTAATGACGGAGTAATTCTGGAATCTTTAACTCTCAGGCTTGTTGACATCTAGCCTCCAGCCATCTGTCAATTCCAATTCAGGTTTTCCTACTCCACTGCTAGTATCCATGGAGTTATTTGCTCCAGCACTTTGTTTTCTTATATAGCCTGTCCATCTCTCCAGTTTGGGGATCAGTGGTTTGCCCTATGATCTCGCTTCTTTTATCAGTCTAAAATGAGTTGTTGATTTTTCAGTTCAGGATTTTACTTGTTAGGATAGAAAGATAACTTACAATTTCTTTACAGTGGAAGTAAATACCACATTTAAATCATTTTTTTGTTACAATTTAACCCTCATAATATGCTTGAAAAATAGTCAACACATATTTTTAAAAATAATTTTAATATTGTCTCTATTTATTTATTTTTATTATCTGAATAAAATAATTAACTGGAAAATCATGGACTACAATTCTATATTCACCAGTACTCCATGTATAGAACTACAAATCTTATCAAATAGGATGATTCATTAGTTTTTACTTCTTCCATAAGAAATTACCATACTTTTATCAGCTTAAAACATTTTTTTCTTTTAATTTCACAGTACTATAAATTAAAACCCCAGGTTTTGGCTTAATTGGGACTCTGCTCTATTTTTCACAAAAATCAGCTATCAGGAGGGTTCTGCTTCTCTCTGGAGGTGCTGGTAATGAATCTACTCCCAGGTTCATTCAGAACATTAGCACTATTTAGTTCTATTACAGGTCTTGGATTGAAATTTTCCTTTGTCTATTCATCACTGGTTAGGGTCATTCACAGCTTCCAGGGGCAAACTGTATTTCATAACTTGTGGCCCTTTTAGTCAAGCTCTAATGACAGTAATGTCTAGTCAATTTCCTATGCTTTGACTGTCTCTGATCTCCTCTTCTACCTATGCCTTTTCTGTCTTCCTCCTTATTTTCTTTCTCTGATGGTTTTTGATATCTCTTCATTTTTAGTGCTCCTATGCCTACACTGACCTCACCTGGATCAGTCAGTTCAGTTCAGTTCAGTTCAGTCATTCAGTCACGTCTGACTCTTTCAGACCCCATGAATCGCAGCACGCCAGGCCTCCCTGTCCATCACCAACCCCCGGAGTTCACCAAGACTCACATCCATCGAGTCAGTGATGCCATCCAGCCATCTCATCCTCTGTGGTTCCCTTCTCTTCCTGCCCCCAGTCCCTCCTCAAATCAGAGTCTTTTCAATGAGTCAACCCTTCATATAAGGTGGCCAGAGTACTGGAGTTTCAGCTTTAGCATCATTCCTTCCAAAGAAATCCCAGGGCTGATCTCCTTCAGAATGGACTGGTTGGATCTCCTTGCAGTCCAAGGGACTCTCAAGAGTCTTCTACAACACCACAGTTCAAAAGCATCAATTCTTCAGTGCTCAGCTTTCTTCACAGTCCAACTCTCACATCCATACATAACCAATGGAAAAACCATAGACTTGACTAGAAGGACCTTTGTTGGCAAAGTAACGTCTCTGCTTTTAAATATGCTATCTAGGTTGGTCATAACTTTTCTTCCAAGGAGTAAGTGTCTTTTAATTTCATGGCTGCAGTCACCATCTGCAGTGATTTTGGAACCCAAAAAATAAAGTCTGACACTGTTTCCACTGTTTCTTCATCTATTTCCCATGAAGTGATGGGACCGCATGCCATGATCTTCGTTTTCTGAATGTTGAGCTTTAAGCCAATATTTTTACTCTCCATTTTCACTTTCATCAAGAGGCTTTTGAGTTCCTCTTCACTTTCTGCCATAAGGGTGGTGTCATCTGCATATCTGAGGTTATTGATATTTCTCCTGGCAATCTTGATTACAGCTTGTGCTTCTTCCAGCCCAGCGTTTCTCATGATGTTCTCTGCATAGAAATTAAATAAGCAGGGAGACAATATACAGCCTTGACGTACTCCTTTTCCTATTTGGAACCAGTCTATTGTTCCATGTCCAGTTCTAACTATTGCCTGCTGACCTGCATATAGGTTTCTCAAGAGGCAGGTCAGGTCGTCTGGTATTCCCATCTCTTTCAGAATTTTCCACGGTTTATTGTGATCCACACAGTCAAAGGCTTTGCCATAGTCAATAAAGCAGAAATAGATGTTTTTCAGGAACTCTCTTACTTTTTCCATGATCCAGCCAATATTGGCAATTTGATCTCTGTTTCCTCTGTCTTTCCTAAAACCAGCTTGAATATCTGAAAGTTCACGGTTCACGTATTGCTGAAGCCCGGCTTGGAGAATTTTGAGCATTACTTTACTAGCGTGTGAGATGAGTACAATTGTGCAGTAGTTTGAGCATTCTTTGGCATTGCCTTTCTTTGGGATTGGAATGAAAACTGACCTTTTCCAGTTCTGTAGCCACTGCTGAGTTTTCCAAATTTGCTGGCATATTGAGTGCAGCACTTTCACAGAATCATTTTCCAGGATTTGAAATAACTCAACTGGAATTCCATCACCCCCACTAGCTTTGTTTGTAGTGATGCTTTCTAAGGCCCACTTGACTTCACATTCCAGGATGCCTGGCTCTAGGTGTGATCACACCATCGTGATTATTTTGGTCTTGAAGACCTTTTTTGTACAGTTCTTCTGTGTATTCCTGCCACGTCTTCTTAATATCTTTTGCTTCTGTTAGGTCCATACCATTTCTGTTGTTTATCGAGCCCATCTTTGCATGAAATGTTCCCTTGGTATCTCTAATTTTCTTGAAGAGATCTCTAGTCTTTCCCATTCTGTTGTTTTCCTCTATTTCTTTGCATTGATCACTGAGGAAGGCTTTCTTATGTCTTGTGGCTATTCTTTGGAATCTGCATTGAGATTGCTTATATTTTTCCTTTGCTCCTTTGCTTTTCGCTTCTGTTCTTTTCACAGCTATTTGTAAGGCTCCTACTCAGACAGCCATTTTGCTTTTTTGCATTTCTTTTCCATGGGGATGGTCTTGATCCCTGTCCCGTGTACAATGTCACAAACATCCGTCCATAATTCATCAGGCACTCTGTCTATCAGATCTAGTCCCTTAAATCTATTTCTCACTTCTACTGTAAAATCATAAGGGATTTGATTTAGGTAATACCTGAATGGTCTAGTGGTTTTCCCTACTTTCTTCAGTTTAAGTCTGAATTTGCCTATAAGAAGTTCATGATCTGAGCCAGAGTCAGCTCCTGGTCTTGTTTTTGTTGCAGCCATCTTTGGCTGCAAAGAATATAACCAACCTGATTTCGTTGTTGACCATCTGGTGATGTCCACGTATAGAGTCTTCTCTTGTGTTGTTGGAAGAGGGTGTTTGCTATGACCAGTGCATTTTCTTGGAAAAACTCTATTAGACTTTGCCATGCTTCATTCCATATTCCTAGGCCAAATTTGCCTGTTACTCCAGGTGTTTCTTGACTTTCTACTTTTGCATTCCGTTCCCCTATAATGAAAAGGACATCTTTTCTGGGTGTTAGTTCTAAAAGGTCTTGTAGGTACTCATAGAACCGTTCAACTTCAGCTTCTTTAGAGTTATTGGTTGGGACATAGACTTGGATTACTGTGATATTGAATGGTTTGCCTTGGAAACAAACAGAGATCATTCTGTCATTTTTGAGATAACATCCAAATACTGCATTTCAGACTCTTTTGTTGACCATGATGGCTACTCCATTTCTTCTAAGGGAGAAGTAGATATAATTCCTGCAGTAGTAGATATAATGGTCATCTGAGTTAAATTCACCCATTCCAGTCCATTATTAGTTCGCAGATTCCTAAAATGTTTATGTTCACTCTTGCCATCTCCTTTTTGACCACTTTCAATTTGCCTTGATTCATGGACCTGACATTCCAGGTTCCTATGCAATATTGCTCTTTATAGCATCAGACATTGCTTCTATCACCAGTCACACCCACAACTGGGTATTGTTTTTTCTTTGGCTCCATCCCTTCATTCTTTCTGGAGTTCTTTCTCCACTGATCTCTAGTAGCATATTGAGCACCTACCAACCTGGAGAGTTCTTCTTTCAATATCCTATAATTTTGCCTTTTCATACTGTTCATGGGATTCTCAGGCAAGAATACTGAAGTGGTTTGCAATTCCCGTCTCCAGTGGACCATATTCTGTCAACCCTCTTCACCATGACCCGCCCATCTTGGGTTGCCCCATGGGCATGGCTTAGTTTCATTGAGTTAGACAAGGCCGTGGTCCTAGTGTGAATAGATTGGCTAGTTTTTTGTGATTATGGTTTCAGTGTGTCTGCCCTCTGATGCCCTCTTGCAACATGTACCGTCTTACTTGGGTTTCTCTTACCTTGGACGTGTGGTATCTCTTCATGGCTGCTCCAGCAAAGCACAGCCACTGCTACTTATCTTGGACGAGGGGTATCTCCTCACCGCCCCCTCTCCTGACCTTGAATGTGGAATAGCTCCTTTAGGCCCTTCTGCGCCCACATAGCCACCGCTCCTCGGGTGTGGGGTAGTTCTTCCCGGCCATCACCCCTGGCCTCAGGCAGGGGGTGGCTTCTCCTGGCCGCTGCCCCTGACCTCGGTTGTGGGGTAGTTCCTCTCTGCTGCTCCTGTGCTGTTGCAGCCTGGCACTCTTGGCCACCGCCCCTTACCTTCGATGTGGGGTAACTCCTCTTGGCTGCCGCCCCTCGGGCATGGGCTTTTCCCGGCTTCTACCCCTGTCCTCGGACGTGGGGTAGCTCCTCTCAGCCACGCTATGTTTGCCGTTGCAGCCGCCCACAGGTACCTCACCTTAATAATCCAGCATAATCTCTCTTTTTTAAGAACAGCTGACTTAATAAATATATGTGCCCTTCACAGAAGAACCTATTAATAGACAACTGCTTAACTGAATAATCTTAGGGATAGAAACTTTGTGAAAAGACAAAGTAATTTAAGAATCATTACTACCACAAGTTATAAGTCTTTTAATTTTATTATTTACATTAAAATATCAGTTAACTAGGTGGTAAGCCATTCTGACTATGACACAAAGATAATTGATAGGCTGATTATGTCAAGTTTCATGAGATTTGTGCCAATAATCTCAATAAATAGTGGTGGTTGAAACTAAGTATATTTTGAATTGTAATTACAACATGGGGCCTTAATGAATAATTGCACTTTTGAGAGTTCATCTTTATTTGCTTTCTTGAAGTGACTGGGGACTTTGAGTAGAATCAAAATTTGCATTTTTTATTTTACAAATGTAATTTATCATATTGTGACTATATTTCTATAAGTAAAATATTATTGTGGTTTAATCTTATAAAATATAAAAGATACAAGGAAATTTTGTAAAGCTATTATTTAACTTGTTCAATGCCCTTAATATTTAATTAGTACTATTAATTTAATGGGTTTCCCTGGTGGCTCAGACAATAAAGAATCTGCCTGTAATACAAGATACCTGGGTTTGATTCCTGGGTCAGGAAGATCCCCTGGAGAAGGGAATGGCTACCCACTCCAGTATTCTTGCCTGGAGAATTCCATGGATAGAGGAGCCTGGCAGGCTACAGTCCACAGGGTCACAGAGTAGACATGGCTAAGTGGCAATGCTTCCACACCCTTCACTAACTTAATACAAAATCCATTCTCCATCTTGTATTTCAAAATAAATCTGATTATGTATGAATCAATTGACTTCTCCAAATCATACTGTTCATTCAACAAAGGGAGAAGATGTTTATTTTTATTGATGTCCCCTTCTAATTATTCCATTTTATAGTCTACATTAAAACAGTTACATTTTTACATACAATCATTAACTGAGCCCTTCAGTACTATGATAATACTTTTACTATCAAACCTTTATGATAGAAGAGATACTTTTCAAAAATATAATATAAATAAATAAAAATTTTACTCTTTTTCATTCTCTTTTGCCTGGAAGAGGAAGTTCTGATGTCCAAATGACTTTAAAATCTTCACAGGCCTTAACACATATTCAGTTCAGTTCAGTTGCTCAGTCGTGTCTGTCTCTTTCTGACCCCACAGATTGCAGTAGACAAGGCCTCCCTGTCCAACACCAACTCCTGGAGTTTACTCAAACTCATGTCCATTGGGTTGGTGATGCCATCCAACCATCTCATCTACTGCCGTCCCCTTCTCCTCCTGCCTTCAATCTTTCCCAGCGTCAGAATCTTTTGAAATGAGTCAGGTGGCCAAAGTATTGTGATTTCACATTCAACATCAGTCCTTCCAGTGAATATTTAGGACTCATTTCCTTTAAGATGAGAAGGCAATGGCACCCCACTCCAGTACTCTTGCCTGGAAAATCCCATGGACGGAGGAGCCTGGAAGGCTGCAGTCCATGGGGTCGCTGAGGGTCGGACACGACTGAGTGACTTTACTTCACTTTCACTTTCCTTTAAGATCGACTGGTTGGATCTCCTTGCACTCCAAGGGACTCTCAAGAGTCTTCTCCAACAACACAGTTAAAAAGCATCAATTCTTTGGTGCTCAGCTTTCTTTATGGTACACCTCTCACATCCATACATGACTACTGGAAAAAACCATAGCCCAGACTAGAAAGACCTTTGTTGGCAAAGTAATGTCTATGTTTTTAATATTCTGTCTCGATTGGTCATAACTTTTCTTCCAAGGAGTAAGCGTCTTTTAATTTCATGGCTGCAGTCACCATCTACAGTGATTTTGGAGCCCAAAAATTTAAAGTCTGACACTGCTTCCACTGTTTCCCCAGCTATTTCCCATGAAGTGGTGGGACCAGATGCCATGATCTTAGTTTTCTGAACGTTGAGCTTTAAGCCAACTTTTTCACTCTCCACTTTCATTTTCATCAAGAGGATTTTAGTTCCTCTTCACTTTCTGCCATAAGGGTGGTGTCATCTGCATACCTGAGGTTATTGATATTTCTCCCGACAATCTTGATTCCGCTTGTTCTTCTTCCAGTCCAGCGTTTCTTATGATGTTCTCTGCATAGAAGTTAAATAAGCAGGGTGACAATATACAAACTTGACATTCTCCTTTCCCAATTTGGAACCAGTCTTTTGTTCCATGTCCAGTTCTAACCGTTGCTTCCTGACCTGCATTCAGATTTCTCAAGAGGAAGGTCAGCTGTCTTTAAGAATTTTCCACACTTTGTGGTGATCCACGAAGTCTTCCCCTGTGGCTCAGCTGGTAAAAAAACCACTCACAGTGCGGGACACCTGGGTTCGATCCCTGGGTTGGGAACATCCCCTAGAGAAGGGAAAGGCTACCCACTCAATATTCTGGCCTAGAGAATATACAGTCCATGGGATCGCAAAGAGTCAGACATGACTGAGCGTCTTTCACTTCACTTTCACACAGTCACACAAATTAGGACATTTTATACATCAAAGAGTTGTTAAAAACATCATAAAACATAAAAACATATAAAGCAGAAAAGAATAAAAAATTATCATGAAAGTCTCATTGATTTTAGAAATGAATGAAATATTCTAGAATACATTCTTAAATAGTCATTTAAAAATAATTCAACTTATTAATAAGCTACAAAGTACTGGAGGATTTCTATTTTGCCTACAAAATATTTTAAAATAATCCAATAATCACCACAAAAGATTAAAATCACTTTTCCTACTTCTCTAATTGTGGATAGTACTCTCTGTAGCCCTAATGATCAGTTATATTTACAGTATTGGCCTTGAAATTACAACATTGAACATTTTGGTAGGAACACACATATGAAAAGTTTTTTGTTTTTCTTTTTTTTTTTTAAATTTGTTAAAGCACCTTAAGGCCAAAAGAGTGTGAACGATGGCCATTCAGAAGTGAGAGTGTTTGCAACATTTGGTTTACAGTGATGGTTCTCAAAGAGTGGTCTCCAATATTTACAACAGTATTTCATAGAAAGCTGATACACATGTAAATTATCATGCCTTATTCTACTTATTTGTATGTACTGAAAACAAACTTCTAGAAAGAATCTCAATCACTTGTGTTTACAAGCCCTCTAGATAATTCTCAGATAGCTAAAGTTTGAAAGAACCACTGGTCTAATGGATAGGGAGAAAATAAAAACTTTAGAAATCTGTGACTGTAATTGGAAAAAAAATGAATTTGACTATTAAGGTGCAGATAATTTTAACTTACAGGATTTGAAATGAAGGTTTTTGAAGATGAGTTTGTAAAATGAATTTTTTTGGGGAAAATGTTGAAATAGATAAAGCACACAAATACTTAAGTTGGTCTTCTTTTCAGTTCTAAAAAGAAATATGTAATGCCGTCTGTACAAATGACAGACTTCATTCTGAGAATATTCTATTTGAGAATATAGAATTTATTGCATTTATGTAATAGTGACTGAAATGCAGATACTGGCTAACAGAGTTGTGATAAAATAATGAATGCAATGTTAGCTGTGATTTAGACGTTAATATGCACGAGCTTATTATCCACATATCCTTCTGCTATTGTATGCCACAGTATTTAAGAAAAGATAATTTTGAGTTTATGTAAAATTACTCCACTATGTAGAAAGTATAGAGTGAATCTGTCTTTCCCTCAGTTCCCTTTTTTTTTTTTTTAATTTTTATTGGAGTAGAATTGCTTTACAGTGTTGTGTTAGTTTCTGCTGTACAGGATAGTGAGTCAGCTATATATATATATATATATATATATACACATATATATATACATCTCCCCTTTTTTTGGATTTCCTTTCCACTTACATCACCACAGAGCACTGAATAGAGGTTCCCCGTGCTAGACAGTAGGTTTTCATTAGTTATCTATATTTTTTTACATAATTGTGTATCTATGTCAACCTCAATCTCCCAGTTTATCCCACTTCTCCTTTCTGTACTTGGTGTCCATATATTTGTTCTCTATGTCTGTGTCTCTATTCTTGCTTTGAAAATTCACAAGAACATTTTTTTCTAGATTCCACATATATGCATTAATATACAATATTTATTTTTGTCTCTTACTCCACCCTGTATGACAGTCTTTAGGTCCATCCACATCTCTGCAAATGACACAATTTTATTCCTTTTTGTGGCTGAGCAATATTCCATTGCCCCACAGTTCTTAAAGCTTTATTATAAGAAAAATCCCTGGAGAAAGAAATGGCAGTACACTCCAATATTCTTACCTGGAGAATCCCATAGACACAGCAGCCTGGCAGGCTATAGTCTATAGGTTTGCAAAGAGTCGGACATGACTAAAGTGACTTAGCATGCACCTAGGAAAAGATGTTCCTCCTTGCTTTCTATAGAAGAGTGGCAACCATGTATACAGAGATTTACAGAAGGAATCTCATTTTTTTTTTAATGTGGGTTATTTTACTTCACTAAGTAATGTTATATATCTGTAAGAAATGTATAAATGATTATTTTTATTTTTCACTTTATGTTCTTGTAAATCATTTTCTCTTTTACTATTGCTATATTTTTTAGATATTTTAGTCCTGGGCTATATATGAGTCAAATTTGAAATTTCTAAATAACTTCAATAATTATGAAAAATGTTATATAATGTAAGTGTATTACCAAATAATCACAATTATTAATTTAGTATCAAAAAAGATTAAATATTTTGAGTTGTTGGTTACAAACTGTTATATAAGCTGTATGTTGATAATTTGATTTTTGATGAAGTGCAGAATACACAGGTTAACTGGTTTTATCATAATCTGAACAGGTTAGTATTCAAACAAAATCAAACAGACTTAAGGGATTGTATAAAAAATTCAAACCAGAAGTTCCTCCAGGAATATTTTTAATAGTGCATTTTCTGGAACATTTTAAGAATAATGAGATAATATTCAATTATGTTTTACTTTAATATTTTACTTGGTGACAAATTTAAAAGATATACATATAAATTCTATGGTTAGCAATTACTTAGCATGTTATTGTCACAAGGTTTTAGTTCTAGCATTTGCTTTTTTAATTATAATAAACCTGGCATAAACAAGCTGGTAAAAAAATAAATAAATTATGGTGGAATGAATATGTAAATGGTAACAGCTGTGCCAAGTAAAGCAGAATGAACTCAAAGGACACTGCTCAAAAAGTGGCTTCCAATTTTTTCAAATATAAGCATCATTAAATTATGGAATGTAAAACATGCAAAAAGGCACTAATATCAATCATCAAATGTTAATTAGTAATTTAGGTAGAGCATAAATAAATGGTCTTTTCCATAAGGGCATAATAACAGCCAATATCTGTTGAGTGATTTCTGCATAGGTCCCAGAAATTGTTTTAAATATTTCCTATTGGTTAGTTCATTTAACTTTTACAATAATCTTATGAGGCAAGCCAAATTAATATCCCAGTTTTACTGATAAAGAACCAAGGATGCAGACAAGTTAGGCAATGTGCCTGAAGTCACACAGCTAAGGAGTGGGGAAAGAATTTGAAACTGAGAAGTATTTTGCCAGCCTTAATTATCCTAATCATTATGTTATGCATGCAAATATATATTGGACTGTATCTTATTTTTAAGTAAATATTGTCATAATCACTGATACTCAAGGATGATATACACAAAAGCTCTATCAACTATGCTGCTGCTGCTAAGTCACTTCAGTCATGTCCGACTCTGTGCGACCCCATAGATGGCAGCTCACCAGGCTCCCCTGTCCCTGGGATTCTCCAGGCAACAACACTGGAGTGGGTTGCCCTTTCCTTCTCCAATGCATGAAAGTGAAAAGTGAAAGTGAAGTCACTCAGTCGTGTCCGACCCTCAGCGACCCCATGGACTGCAGCCTTCCAGGCTCCTCCGTCCATGGGACTTTCCAGGCAAGAGTACTGGAGTGGGGTGCCATTGCCTTCTCCGCTGTCAACTATAGGAACAGCTAAAATTAAAAATTTTCTGACTTATTTTCAAAACCAAAGACTGTAGGGAGATCAACCAAGATTGATCAAGTACAGATGTGGAAATCACTTCCTCTCACAAATACATAAAAAAATATGTCTACCTGTAAAACAATCCTCACTGAAAACTAATTGGAAACTGGCCAAAAGCCTCTTATACAACCAACTGCAAGAAAGATCCACATGGAATCAAGTAGGAAAAGAAGGGAGGTGATCGTGTTGTGAATTGTACTCCTGGATGGGGACCCAGGGGAATAGGGATATTACACAGAAGGAAACCCTCTCTGGGGAGTGAATATTTTGAACCGCATATGGGGTACTTGAGCCTTGGGGTCCCACACAGGGAATACAAATCCCCTTGACTAGCTGGAGGCTGCTGGACCCAGCAGGAGGATTCTGGGAAGCCTGGATTCCACTCATGAGGAACTCATGGATACTAGCTTGTTCTCAAGGCAGGGTCAAGAGGGCAGATTGACGAATGCTTGTGTGGCTACCTGGTTTTCCATGACCACTCTAGTGCATACTCCAGCTTGAGTCATGTGAGAACTCCAGCCCCCTTTACTTCTCACTGATGTTCCACACTGGAGTTAGGGCTACCACCACTAGAAAGGAGTTCGGCTATGGGATGTAGAGGCAACATGAGTCCAGGATGGTGTCTATGGAAGTCAGGGACAACCATTGCTGGAGCTTACCTAAACAGCTCATCAAAAGAAGTTTTAATATCTGATTGAGACTAGACTGCAGTAGCCCATGCACCCCCATGCACACTGAAAGTCCATGTGAAGCCCATGTGCCATGTGGATCCTCTACACAACTGGCTGAGAGGTATAAACAACTATGAGGAACAAAGGAGACTCAGACAGAAAACGGCTTTTGAGGCAGGCAGGCGAAGCCCAAATCTCTATCTGAAGAAAACCCACCACAGCATGCACCCCAACAGAAGCCAAAGTCCCACATAAACACCTCTTGCTCCAGTACTGCTCCCCTCTGGGGCAAGAGTGCCAGTAGTGAGACAGGGGAGAGTTCACACTTAAAAGAAGAGAGACTGCTCAGACTGTCCCTCAGGGCTCTTGCTCCAGAAACTTTGGACCTAATACCACTCCCCAAAGGGCAGTGATGACTAGTGAGCAAAGAGAAAACTCTACCTCACATCTGGCCCCATTCCTTGCCCCTCCATTTATGGCTCCAACACTTTTCAAGATACTAATTGCCAGCAAACCCTGAATAAATGACTTGCATTCACATTAAATCCAGTTCTACCATCAAAGTCACTGGGCACATTCAGACTGTATATGGAAGCTCCCCCATAAGAATACCCCTTCAAGACTGCCATATATAAGTATTTTACCTCAATTCATAGAGACAGAGAAAATTAAGCAAAGTGAGAAGGCAGAGAAATTATTTTCAATTGAAAGATTGAGAATAAAGAATAAACCCAGAGGGATGGTACAGGGAGGGAGGAGGGAGGGAGGTTTGGAATGAGGAACACGTGTATACCTGTGGCGGATTCATGTTGATGTATGGCAAAACCAATACAATACTGTAAAGTAATTAACCTCCAATTAACATAAATGAAGTTATATTTTTTAATATAATGTTTATATATGTTTTGTTTTTTAATGAAACATATATTAATGACTTACCAAATAATTAAAAGCATTAGTAATTAGAATCTTAACTGAAATAAAGAATAGATGAACACAGTCAGAATTTTAATAAGAAACTATAACATATTTTTAAAAGATAAAAGTCAGAACAGAAGAATACAATAACAAACATTAAAACAACACTAGAAGTAATTAACAGAAGACTGAGTGATATAGAGCACATAAGTAATCTAGAAGATGGGGTAATGGAAATATCCCAATCAGAACAGCAAAAAGAAAACCAATTAAATGTTAGAATAGTCTAAGAGAGCTCTGGGTAACATCAGTTATATAAGCATTCATATTTTAGGAGTGCCAGAAAAAGGAGATAGAGAGAGGAGAATTGAAAATGTATTTGATAATATTTTTTTAATATAGATTTATTTATTTTGATTGGATGCTAATTACATTACAATACTGTATTGGTTTTGCCATACATCAATTAAAACTTTCCAAACTTGAAGAAGAAAACAGACATTCAGGTACAGGAAACACAGAGAGATTCAAACAAAGTGAACTAAAACATATCCACACTAAGAAATATTATAATTAAAAAGGCAAAGTTTAAATATAGAGGATTCTAAAGATAGCAAATGAAAAATAGTATTATATCCAACAGAGCTCCCATAAGGCTATTGGCTGATTTTGCAAAGATCTTTGAAAAGTCATAAGAAACTTTGCAGGTCAGAAAAAATGGCGTGATATATTCAAAGTGCCGAAAGGGAAAAACGTGCAACATAGAACATGCTACCAGGTGAATTATTATTTAAAGTTGAAGGAGAGAAGAGATGAAGAACTTCTAAGAGAAGAAAAAACTAAAAGAGTTCACCAATAGTAAACCAATCTTATAATAAATAAGGAGTTTTATCTAAGAGGTAGAGAAAGGTTATAAGAAGAATTAAGAATCTATAGAAAAGAAAAAAAAATCAATAATTAAGATTGCCTATTTAAATAAACTGGTATGAATATTAAAAGACAACAAAATTGTACAAACAACTTGAACTACAATAAACAGTGAACAGATACATATGAAATGTAAAGCAAGAAATTAAAACACAAAATGAGAGAGAGGGCAGTAAAAAAACGTCTATTTTTCAGAACACGTTTGAATGTAAACAACTACCATTTTAAAACAAGTAAAAGTAGTAGTAAGTCAATATATGCAAATTCCATGGTATCCACAAATCAAAATTCTACCTTAGATACACAAAAACTAGAGAGAAAGAAACACAAATATACTACCAAAAAATCATCAAACCACAAAGGAAATGAAGAAGAAGAAGAAAGAAGAAGAAGAAGAAAGAAGAAGAAGAAGAAGGAGAAGAAGAAGAAGAAGAAGAAGAGGAGGAGGAAGAGGAAGAGGAAGAGGAAGAAGAAGAAGAAGAAGAAGAAGAAGAAGAAGAAGAAGAAGAAGAAGAAGAAGAAAGAAAGAAAGAACAGAGATGAAGTATAAAAAAAAAAAAACAGGAAAACAAGTAATAAATTGGTAACAAGTGCATAACTGTCAAATTTTTAGAAACATGTAACCTGTCAAAATCTGAATCAGAAAGAAACAGATAAGCTGGGAAGACCACTAGTAGTAAAACTGAATTTGTAATTAAAAATTCTCATCAAACACTTGTCCTTGATTTGACAGATTCACATGGAAACTCTATCAAACAAGTGAAGAAGATTTAATAAAAAATGAAACCAATGGAACATATTTGTTTTGTGAGGGAAACCTGAAACAAACAAACAAAAACAAACAGGCAAACAAACAACAACAGCAACAAAAACAAAGACAATACAGAAAACCCATATAAATATATGAGTACTCTGCATATAAGTTAAATAAGCAGGGTGACAATATACAGCCTTGACGTACTCCTTTTCCTATTTGGAAACAGTCTTTTGTTCCATGTCCAGTTCTAACTGTTGCTTCCTGACCTGCATATAGGGTTCTCAAGAGGCAGGTCAGGTGGTCCAATATTCCCATCTTTTTCAGAATTTTCCACAGTTTATTGTGATCCACACAGTCAAAGGCTTTGCCATAGTCAATAAAGCAGAAATAGATGTTTTTCTGGAACTCTCTTGCTTTTTCCATGATCCAGTGGATGTTGGCAATTTGACTCTGGTTCCTCTGACTTTTCTAAAACCAGCTTTAACATCAGGAAGTTCACGGTTCACATATTGCTGAAGCCTGGCTTGGAGAATTTTGAGCATTACTTTACTAGCGTGTGAGATGAGTGCAATTGTGCGGTAGTTTGAGCATTCTTTGGCATTGCCTTTCTTTGGGATTGGAATGAAAACTGACCTTTTCCAGTCCTGTGGCAACTGCTGAGTTTTCCAAATTTGCTGGCATATTGAGTGCAGGACTTTCACAACATCATCTTTCAGGATTTGAAAGAGCTCAACTGGATTTCCATCACCTCCACTAGCTTTGTTCATAGTGATGCTTTCTAAGGCCCACTTGACTTCACATTCCTGGATGTCTGGCTCTAGGTGAGTGATCATTCTACCCCAAAGCAATATACTGATTTAGTATAATTCCTATCAAAATAGCCATGACATTTTTTTTTACAGAACAAATAATACTAACATTAATATGGAACAACAAATGACCCAAAATTACCAAAACAATCATGAAGAGGAAAAAAAAAAGAAAGCTGGAGGTATCACATTCCCTTGACTTCAGACCATGCTACAGAGCTATAGTAACCAAAATAGTATAGCATTGACCCCAAGAGACAGACACATAGGTCAATGAAAAGGAATAGAGACCTCATATATAATCCCATCACCTATAGTCAATCTCCAATGAAAGCAGCAAGGATATATGATGGAAAAAGACAGACTCTTCTATCAATGCTTCCCCCTCTCACACCCCGTGCACCTATAGTCAATATCCAACAAAGGAAGCGAGCATACACAATGCAGAAAATACAGATTCTTCTATCTTCTAGTGAGAAAACTGGACAATCGTATATAGAATGAGATTAAAACATTTCCCCACATCTTACACTAAAATAAACTCAAAATGGATTAAATAGCTAAATATAGAACCTTTAAAATTTAAACTTCTAGAAGAGACCATAGGCAAAGTACTCTTTGACATAATCATAGCAATATTATTTGGATCTGGTCTACTGAGGCAAAGGAAATAAAAGTAAAAACAAATAGGACCTAATTAAAACTAATAGCTTTTGAACAGCAAGGAAGGGTTTCCCTGGTGGCTCAGATGGTAAAGAATTCACTGCAATGCAGGAGACCTGGGTTTGATCCCTGGTTTGGGAAGATCCCCTGGACAAGGGAATGGCTACCCAATCCAGTATTCTAGCCTGGAAAATTCCATGAAAAGAGGAGCTTGGAGAGCTACAGTCCATGAGGTAACAAAGAATTGGACATGGCTGAGTGACTAAGCAGAGCACACAGCAAAGGAAACCACTGACAAAATGCAGAGACAAGATACTGGACAGGAGAGAGTACTTACAAATGTATTAATATGGCATTTAATACCATATCAAATACAAATATATTTAATACTGATAAAGCATTAAAATCTAAAATGTATATGAACAGCTTATACAACTCAATATAAAAAATAAAATGCCAGAAGACCTAGGCATCCATTTTTTCAAAGACATACAGATGGGTAACAGGAAGATGAAAAGATGGTCAACATCATTAATTATTAGAGAAAAAATCAAAATTAAAATGGCAAGGATGTAAAGAAAATGGAATCCTTGTGCCCTTTTGGTGAGAATGTAATTTGGTGCAGTCACTATGGAGAACAGTATGGCATTTCCTGAAAAAATTAGGACAACCATCTGATCCAGTAATTATTCCTAGAATTTTGATACATAAAATCAAAAAACCCAAAAACAGTCATTAAAAAGTGAACAATGCATCCCAATGTTCATAGCAGCATCATTTACAATAGCCAGAATATGCAAGCAACCCAAGTGTTCAACAGATGAATGGCCAGAAGATGAATGGTGTAAACATACACATAAATTGGAATACTAGCCACAAAATGAATAAAATTCTGCCATTTACAATAATGTGGATATACCTAGAGAACATTATGTTTAGTGAAATTAGTCAAAGGTAAATATTTTATGTTATCAATTATACGATTTTAAAAATAAACAACAAAACAGAAACAGATTCACAAACACAGAAAACAAACTCATGGATACCAGTGGAGTGAAGAGACTAGGGAAGGAGAAGAAGATCGGAATATGTATATGTGTACAATAGATGAATAACAAGGATATATTGTATAGCACAATAATACATAGCCATTTTTTTGTAACAACCTTGATGTATAATCTATAAAAATATTGACTCACTATGCTACAAACGTGAAATTTATGTAATATTGTCAATCAACTATACTTCATTAAAAAGACTATAAATTTTGTGCTTTATAAAGTGGGAAGATCATAAAAGAGAATATAAACATTTTTTATATTTACTCCTTTTGCAAGAAGACAGGTGCCAAATGGCGTCGGTGGCTATTTTCTCCTTTGTGTTGAAAAATATGAAAATAATGAAAGTCAAATATCAAAAGGGATATTTTTGTCAGCAATTGAAAACAATATAGGGCCCTAATTTACTTTTTTTTTTCTTTTGACTTGGTAGGTAAACATACAGCTTTTACTTTTAAATAATACACATAAATATAAATAGAAATCTGTAGAAGTGGTCTCAATTTAAACCAAAATTATATGGTCAGATGAATATTAACAGAATAGTACATCTAAAAAAAGGATAAGGAAAATTTTCTCCAACAGTTAATGAAAAAAATTAAACAAAACATTTTCCTTTTTGCGTGTGGAAAATAGCAAATGTCACTCACTAGATAAAAGCACATTTAATAAAAAATTTAAAAAATCATTTTTAATGAAAGGATATGCTGCTTTGTTTAAAAACAAATTTTGTCTAGCTCTCAATGATTAACATTAAATAGGCAAACAAAGATACATAGATCATAAATACGTTGTAAAAAAAAAACATTAAACATTGGTATTCAGCATTAAGTTTTGGATGAATGAAACTTTGTTTTGTTTTTCCCCAGAAATGCTGGTTTTTGACATGTTTGCTTCAAATACATGTTAATAACATTTTAACAAAGGGTGCTTCAATTTTTTTTTTAATAAATTATTTTCTTTAGTATTTTTCAAGTTACTTAAACACCACAGGCAGGATTAATTAAGTTACCATGACCTCTCTGCCATTAAACATTCAGGAAAGATAAGAAAATTTCATTTAAATAGTACTATGTAAAAATTTTTTTATTTAAAGAAAACAAAAAGATTGAATGACAGTTATTCTGATCTAAAGATAGTGTAAGAAATGTAATAGCTTTATTTTACTTAGCTGCATTTTGTAGCTAAGTAAATTTGATTAGTAGACAAATCACTTATAGATATCTATATGTTCTATTAAAAACAGAGAAAGAAGGATGTGGAACATATGATTTTATTCACTTAACAAAAGATCCATATCGGCCAATTGAAATCTTTTATTCAAACATTTTTGAAGCTATTAGTTTGGAAGTTAATTTGCTGTTAAAATGAAGAATTGATGCTTACCAGTACAGTTAAAATTTTCTGCCACTCAAGACAATTAGGGAAAGTAACTGAAGGATATAAAGAGTTTAAACTGGTTCTTGTTTCCACTGGAGCTTTAATGTTTACATGCTTTTATTGATCTGAGTCTTATTTAATAAATTCTAGTAACCTAGGATTGTACAACCTGGTAATTTATGCATATAATCTTTAAATAGTGTGGGAGTCCATGGACCTTATTTCTAGAGTATATTATTAGTAATTTTGTTTGTTTTAATCTTTTATGTATTTTAATTTTAAAAGTTAAATGAGTAATTTAAGATCTATAGCTTTATGCTGAAATGTATGATTAAGCAAATAAATATTCCCCCAAAATATTACAGAAAATGTAAATCAAAATTTTTTAGCACATACTCTCATTTGCTACTCTAAGTATATTCTTCCTATTTTCAGTGATAGCCCCAATTTTGAGGGAGGAGCCGTGTGCCACCCGCTAATGGCCTTGTATCTTGGGTAGCGATTTGCCATTACTAAGTTGGAAATTTGTAGTTTTGCTTAAGATTATTTTCCTGATGGAAGAAAAATTATATATATATATATATATATATTTAATTTAAGGTAGACATAATATCTGAAGCAGCTTCCAGAAGGCAGGAAACATGTGGAAAAGAATCACAGATATGTTGGCTTCAATCTTAAGTCACTCAATCTTTTTTGCTTCCCTGGAATAGCACTTCAAAATAAAGTCATAGCATGTAAATTTTTCTTCCAGATCAATTCCCTTTCAATTTTTTCAGCTTTGTTCTTCAATTACTCAGTCATGTTTGACTCTTTGTGACCCCATAGACTGCAGCACACCAGACTTCCTTTTCCTTATCTATCGCACAGAATTTCCTCAAATTCGTGTCCATTGAGACAATGATGCCATCCAACCATTTCATCGTCTGTTGCCCCCTTCTCCTCCTGCCCTCAATTTTTCCCAGCCTCAGGGTCTTTTCCAATGAGTCAGCTCTTTGCATTTGTTAGCCAAAATATTAGAGCTTTAGCTTCAGTATCAGTTCTTCCAATAAATATTCAAGATTAATTTACTTTAGGATTGACTGGTTTGATCTTGGTGTCCAAGGGACTCTCAAATGTCTTCTTCAGCATCACAGTTGGAAAGCATCAATTCTTTGGTGCTCAGTCTTCTTCATGGTCCAACTCTCACATCTACATGTGGCTTCTGGAAAACACATAGCTTTGACTATATGGACCATGAAGGCAAGGTGATGTCTCTGCTTTCTAATACACTGTCTAGGGTTTGTCATAGCTTTTCTTCTAAGGAGCAAGTGTCCTTTCATTTCATGCCTGCAGTTACCCTCTGCAGTAATTTTGGAGCCCAAGAAAATAAAGTTTGTCACTGCTGCCATTTTTTCCCATCTATTTGCCATAATGTGATGGGACCACATGCCATGATCTTAGTTTTTTGCATGCTGAGTTTTAAGCCAGGTTTTCCACTCTCCTCTTTCATCTTCATCAAGAGGCTCATTAGTTTCTCTTTGCTTCCTGCCTTTAGGGTGGTGTCATCTGCATATCTGAGGTTGATGATATTCCTCTTGGCAATCTCGATTCCAGCTTGAGCTTCATCGATTCTGACATTTCACTTGATGTGCTGTGTGTATAAGTTAAATAAGCAGGATGACAATGAACAGCCTTGATGAACCTCTATCCCAATTTTGAACCAATTGTTCCATGTATGGTTCAAACTGTTACTTCTTGATCTGCATACAGGTTTCTTAGGAGGCTAGGGTATAATTGATAAATAAATCATGATATTTAAGTGTACATCATGATGTTCTTATGTAAATACACATTGTAAATGTATCCTCCTGTCTATTTAATTAACCTGGGGAGGAAGAAATGGCAACCCACTCCAATATTTTTACCTGGAGAATATCATAAACAGAACCTGACAGGCTACACATTCCATAGGGTCACAAAGAATTGTACACAACTGAAGTGACTCAGCACATATTTAATTAGCTTATTCATAATCACACATATGCTTTTCTTATTTGTGAATATTTTAATTTCTTGTTTCTTAATATAGTCAACTATAGTTGCCATGTTATACTTTAAATCCTCAACCTGTTTTAATTTATAGCTGAAATTTTCTATACTTTGGCCAACATCTTCGTATTTCCCCTACCACCCACTCCATAGAAACCATTTTTATACTCACCCTTTTCATAAGTTTTATTTCAGATTTCACATATAAGTGATACTATGCAGTAGATGTATTTCTCTGTATACTTATTTCACCTGATACAATGACCTAAAATCCACCCAAGTTGTAGCAAGTGGCAGGAGTCCTTTTATTTGTCATAACCAAATAATATTCAAATATCAGTCTTCAATATATATTGAACAATGTTATTGAACTTAATCCAGATATAGAATATTACTATATTCAATTGATATCATATCCATCATTTAGTCTTTTATCTATTGATGGACATTCAAAAAAACATATGGTTTATTTCCATATGTTGGCTATTGTGATTAATGCTGCAAAAAACACTATAGTGCAGATAGCACTTTGAGATATTGATTGCATTTCATTTGGATATATATGCAAGAGGGATTACAGGATGCAAATGTGGTTCTATTTAATTTTTTTTCCTAGAACTTTCATATTAAGTAATAGCTTCCCTATTTACATTCTCATCAGCAGTGCACAAGAGTTAACTTATCACCAAAACCTTACCAAGACTTATATGTTGTCTTTTTCACTATAATCACCTTAAAAGGTACAAGATGATATCTCATTTTGCTTTTAATTTGCATTTCTGTAGTGATAAGTGACATTGGGCACCCTTTTGTATACTTAGTGGCCATTCGTATATCTTCTTTGGAGAAAAGGGTGATTCAGATCCTCTGCCTATTTTAAAAATAGATTTGTGTTCCTTGTATATTTTAGATATCAGCTCCATTTAGACATATTTTTTTTCCCCATTCTGTAGGTTGTTTTATTTTTAATTTTGATAATGCTTTCCTTTGCTGTACAGAATTTTTTTTTTTTTTTCACTTTGATGTTGTCCCACATGGTTATTTTTGCTTTTGCTCCCTGGCCTTTGGTGTCAATGCCAAAAAAAAAAAATAAGTGTCAAGATTGATGTCAAAGAGCTTACTTACCATGTTTTATTCTAGTTTTATAGCTTAGGTTTAGCATTAAAGACTTTTCTTCATTGTGAGTTGACTTTGTAAGTGGTATGAAATAGTGGCCCAGTTTATTGTGTGACTCTCCAGTTTTCCAAACGTTTATTAAATAAACTATAATATCCTCATTGTATAATGTTAGTTTCTTTGTAAAAAATAATTGATAATAAATACACAAATTTATTTCTGTGCGTTTACTTCTGCTCCATTGATCTATGTGTGTGATTTTGTGTAAAATACCATGCTGTTTTGATTGATAACTATATAATATAGTTTGAGGTCAACAAGGGTGATGCCTCAGTTTTGTTCTTTTTTCTCAGGATTACTTTGGCATTTTAGTGCCTTTTGTGGTTTCAGACAATTTCAGTTTTGTGTATTTTCTTTTTGACATAGGCATTTTGATAGGGATTTCAGTGAATCTGTAGATTGCTTTGAGGAGTATGGGTATTTTAATAATATTGTTTCTTCCAATTAATGGTCATGCAGTATATTTCTACTTATTTGTATTTTCTTCGATTTCTTTTATCAATATTTTATACTATTCAATATAGAGATCATTCATGTACTTGATTAAGTCTATTCTTAAGTATAAATTAAATCCATTTTTAACATATAAATTCTGTTGTTGCTATTGTAAATGGGATCATATTTTAAAATTTCTCTTTCTGAAATATATGCTATTAGGATATAAAATGCAACTGACATTTGTGTATTGGTTTTGTATACTGGGGCTTCCCTGGTAACTCAAGTGGTAAAGAATCTGCCTGCAATGCATGTGGCCAAAGTATTGGAGCTTCAGCTTCAGCATCAGTCCTTCCAATGAATATTCAGGACTGATTTCCTTTAGGATTGACTGGTTAACTCCTTGCTGTCCAAGGGACTCGCAAGAGTCTTCTCCAACACCACAGTTCAAAAGTGTCATTTCTTTGGCACTGAGCTTTCTTTATAGTCCAACTGTCACATCAATACATGACTATTGGAAAAAGCACAGATTTGACTAGATGGACTTTTTTTTTGGCAAAGTAATGTCTCTGTTTTTAATATGCTATCTAGATTAGTCATAACTTTTCTTCCGAGGAGCAAGCATCTTTTAATTTCATAGCTGCAGTCATCATCTGCATTGATTTTGGAGCCCAAGAAAATGTTTCCCCATCTATTTGCCATGAAGTGAATGGACTAGATGCCACAATCTTAGTTTTTTGGATGTTGAGTTTTAAGGCAGCTTTTTCACTCTTCTCTTTCATTTTCATCTTAAGCAGGGAATAAAGTAGAGTTAGATAGTATTCTGGAACCCTCTTGCTTTTTCTATGATCGAGTTGATTTTGGCAATTTGATCTTTGGTTCCTCTGACTTTTCTAAATCCAGTTTGAATATCTGGAAGTTCTCAGTTCACGTACTATTGAAACCTGGCTTGGAGAATTTTGAGCATTATTTTGCTAGCGTGTGAAATGAGTGTATTTGTTCAGTAGTCTGAACATTCTTTGGCATTGCCTTTCTTTAGTATTGGAATGAAAACTGACCTTTTCCAGTGGTGTGGCCACTGCTAAGTTTTCCACCTTTGCTGGCATATTAAGTGCAGCACTTCAACAGCATCACCTTTTAGGATTTGAAAGAGTTCAACTGGAATTCCATCACTTCCACTAGCTTTGTTCCTAGTGATGTTTCCTAAAGCCAACTTTGACTTTGCATGCCAGGATGTCTGGCTCTTGATGAGTGATCACATCATTGTGGTTTTCTGGGTCATTAATATCTTTTTTGTATAGTTCTTCTGTGTATTTTTTCAACTTTTCTTAATATCTTCTACTTCTGTTAGGTCCATTCCACTTTTGTCCTTTATTGTGCCCTTTTGCCTGAAATGTTTTATTGGTATGTTTAATTTTCTTGAAGAGATCTCTAGTCTTCCCCATTCTATTGTTTTCCTCTATTTATTTGCACTAATCACTGAGGGAGACTTTCTTATTTCTCCTTTATATTCTTTGGAACTCTGCATTCAGATGGGCTCCTTTGCCTTTAGCTTCTCTTCTTTTCTCAGATATTTGTAAGGCCTCCTCAGACAACCATTTCACCTTTTTGCATTTTTCCTGGGGATGGTCTTGATCACCGCCTCCTGTACAATAATCATGGTGTATAATCCTTTTAATGTGCTGTTGATATGTGTTTGCTAATATTTTTGATGACTTTTTACACCTATATTCATAAAGAATGTTGGCCTATAATTTCCTTTTCTTGTAATGTCCCTTTATTGTTTTGGTGTTAGAGAAAAATTGTCTTCATAAAATGAAATTAAAGTGTTCTCTCCTCTTCTACCTTTCAGAAGGGTGTCTCAGAAAAATGATTATGAATTCCTCTTTACAAATGTCTTGGTTTTTTCTTTGTTGGAGAACTTTGATTAGTGATTTAATCTATTTTGATTAGTGATCAATCTCTTTGATAGTGATCAATCTGATAAGATTTTCAGTTTCTTGGTTTAGTCTTGATATATTTTGTTTCTAGGAATTTATAGATCTCTTCCAGGTCATCAAATTTGTTGATATATCTCTTCAAAGGAATCTGTTATGATCCTTTGTATTTTGTGATATCAGTCATAATGTCCTCTCTTTTATTATTTTATATAGTTGAGTCTTTGTTGTTGTTCTTTTAAGCCTAAATAAATGTTTTTCTATTTTATCTTTTTAAATAAGATATTAATTTCATAAATATTTTATGTTATATTTTTGTCTCTATTTTACTTATTTCTCCTGTAATCTTTCTTATTCCTTTTCTTCTCTTAATCTGGCCTTAGTTTTTTGTTTATTTGTTTTCCTCTCTTCTAGTTTACTGATGTGTTCATTTAGGTGGTTTATCTGAGATTTTTTTTTTTCTCTTAATGTAAGCATTTATTACTGTAACTTCTCTCTTAGGACAGACAGATTGTTAGCAAAGGAAAAAAGAGTTCATTGTCTCTTTAACAAACTATCCTGAAACAATGACATCCATATGTTAAAAAAAAAAAAAAATCTAGACCCAGAACATGCAAGCTTCATACAGATTGATTCAAAATGGATCATATATCTAAGTGTAAATGCAAAACTATAAAACTGCTATAAGATAATATAGGATAAATCCTAAATGACCTAGAGTATGTTGACACCATTTTTAAATAAAATAGCAACTACATAATTCATAATAGATATAATTGATAAGCAAGACCTTATTAAAATGAAAAACTCATAATCTGCAAAAGACCATATCAAGAAAAAAGATAAGCCAAAGACAGGAAGAAACTATTTTCAAAAGACATTCTTAATAAAGGACTTCTACCCAATATGTATGAAAAACAATTAAAACTCAACAATAAGGAAATAAATAGCTTAATTTAAAAATGAGCCATAAAACCTGAACAGTAATGCTACTAAATAAAATATATAGGTAGGAAACAATCATGCTAAGCATGCTCCACATCATATGTTGTTAGGGAAATGCCAATTAAGACAATAAGACCCACTTGTTTGAGTGGTCAAAATCCAAAACCTTGACAATAGGATCAACAGGGACTCATACATTTCTGATAGAAACTTAAAATGGTATAGCTAATTTAGAAGACAGTTTGGCAATTTCTCACAAAACTAAACATACATTCACAGTATGATACAGTAATAGTCCTCCTTAGTATTTACCCCCCAAATTTGAAAACATATACCTACACAGAAACCTACACACGGATGCTTATAGCAGCTCTATTCTTTTCTTAAAAAACAAACAAACAAACAAACTTGTATTTTATATTGGAGTGTAACTGAGTAACAATTTTGTGATTGTTTCAGGTGGACAGCAAAGGGACTCATCCATACATATATATCTATCCATTCTCCCCCCAACTTCCTCCCACCCAGGCTTCTATATAAGATTGAGCAGAGTTTCTGGTACTGTACAGTAGGTTGTCATTGGTTATCCATTTAAAATATAGCAGTACATACTTGTCCATCCCAAAAGTATTAGTCTCTGTAGTGTCTGACTCTTTGTGACCCCTTAAATGGTAGCCCTTCAGGTTCCTTTGTTCATGGAATTCTCCAAGCAAGAATACTGGAGAGTGTAGCCGTTCCTATCTAAAAGGGGTCATCTTCACTCAGGGATTGAACCCGATCTCCCGCCTTGCAGCCAGATTCCTTACCAACTGAGCCTCCAGGAAAGTTCATCCCAAACTCCTTAACTATCCCTTCCTTTCATCCTTCTCCATTCATCTTAGAGAAGAAACCATAAGTTTATTCTCTAAGCCTCTGAGTCTATATTTGGGAGCAATCAAAATATCCTTCAAGTAATGTATTTATAAATAAACTTTGGTACAGCTAGACAATGGAACATTATCAAGTCATGAAAAGACATAGAGAAAACATAAATTCTACAGAATAGAGTCTCAGTTTGGTCAACAAAGAAAGGTTTATAGATTAAGAGAGACCTGATAGACACACCCATTAATTTTAGACTTTGTTTGGATTCTAATTCATACAACCAATTCTAACACAAGTAAATAGATATATGGGCTTCCCAGATCATTCAGTAGTAAAGAATCTGGCTCCCAATGCAGGAGATGTGAGTTTGATCTCTGGGTCAGGAAGATCTCCTGGAGAAGTAAATAACAACTCACTCCAGTTATTATTGCCTGAAGAATCCCATAGACAAAGAAGTGTGGTGGGCTACAGTCTGTGAGGTCACAAAGTGTTGGACAGAACTTAGTGACTAAGAACACATAGATAGGTAGGTAAATAGATAAAATAATTAATTAATTCACTTAGTAAATCTGAGAAATCTGAACAATAATGGGACATTTCATGTTAAGGAATAAGATGTTTTGAATATTTGGGGTAATGGTCTTCTTATACACCTCTTGTGTACCATTGCAAATCCCACAAATCTCACTTTATCTATTGACGTTGTGACCAGTTCTTTGCAGATATCAAAAAGGGCCTGTTCATAGGACATGATAATGGGCTTCAATTTTGAATGAACCTAAATTTATTAGGTTTAAAAAGGGACTCAGTGAATATATATTACTGTAGAATTATCCGAGGTCTTTGTGGAAGAAATACTAACAATGTTTAGGATTTGCTTTTACAGTAATTCACAAAAGGAAATAAAACAGACCAATGGAAGAGTGGATGAAACAAAACTGGCTATATGTTAACAATAGTTGAAACAAGATAATAGAGGCATGATGACTGCTATTGTTGTTCTGACTTTTATAGATGCTTGAAAAATAAAGTTAAAAGGTTTAAAAAGTCAAATGTATATGTCAATATATATATATATATACATATATAAGGTGACAGTCACATAGGGGATATTTAGCAATGACCTGAGGTATTTTCTATTGTCACATCTAAGGTATGTGTATGCTATTACCATCATTGATGTAGAAGCCATGAATATCTTTATCATTCAAGGAAATACAGGACAATCTACCAGATGCAAATATCAACAGTACTATAGATGAGGTATTCTGGTAGCATCATCAGGCAAACTAATGGATGATGGTAGCTATAATCCTCTATTTTTCAGTTTTATTGATCTTCTCTGCTAATTGCTCCAATTTATTGTTCAAAGGGTTACAGAAGTGCTTTGTACTTATTAGCCCATTGCATTGAGGAGAAAATAAAAATAGAAATAAAGTACACTCTAGTGAAAATTTAAAAAGCAAAATATTAATTTTTTTATCAAGGAAAATTTTAATGTCCTTATTTTTAAAAACCTTATAATTTTTAAATATAAATTTATTTATTTTATAATTTTATCAAAATAAATAAAAAAGATTATAAATAGTTGACATGTCCTAAGATTTCAGTATTATTAAAGACATAGTAAAAATTACTTTATTAAAATGTAATAACTCTACATGTTTTAAACTCTCAAATAAGACAATTAAAAAAAGGTTAAAAGAGTATACTACCAAAACTTAGAAGATAAATGAAGTTACAATAACCCAGTCTTGAATTATGATAATAATTATATTAAATATAATATAATAATAACCAACCTTGAATTCTTAGCAAGTAAGCCATTTTTTATGATTTTTTTTTAATTTTATTTTATTTTTAAACTTTACATAATTGTATAAAATCTACCCTTAAGTGTATAGTTGTAAATGGGTTAGATGGGGGTGTGTATGTGTGTGTGTGTGTACACATGCTTATGATCCCAGTCTTAGGATCCAGAAAGTTAAAGTTTTGTATATTGAAATTAGTAGCATTTCATCATTTTCTATAATGCTTAGGCTGTATAGTAGTAGTCAGAATGTTATCAGATTAAAAAGTACTTTTCTTTAAACAGGTATCAAGCAGTGGGGGAATAATTCCACAAAGGTTAAGCCTTGTCACATCTTGTAGGAGGTTTTGAATAGAAATGTTTTCACAAAGCATAGTTAATTTAATTTGAATTTAAAATCTTGACATTTTATTGACCTCCCTTACTCGAAAACAGATTAGCTAAAAACTTAATGGATTCTTTCAAGTTAATGAGCATCTTTTAAACTGAACATTCACTCTCAGAAGGTTACCTTTTACAGATGTAACAGATGAATTACTATTAAATATTTTATAACAAAGAAATTTTTTACTTACTGTGAATATGTGTAAAAGGTCAAGTTTCCTGTTCTTCCTCCATTTGTCAAACTAGAATACATAAATCACTTATATCAACCAATTTGGCATGAAACATCTTTAGCCAAACATCTGTAGAATATAAAACAATACACACCAGAGAATCATATATATATAAACAGTCCAGAATTCACAAGAGATCTTTAAAACTAAGTCTAAATATTACCTGCTACACAAATTTGCTATAATAATCCTTGAGAAGTCTTAAAATGTAAATATTAATGTGTTGAGGCAGCAAATTTTAGTCTGTAGCTGTTCTAAAGTATTAGATACTAGGAAAATAGTACAGTTCTAACATATTCTTTTGGATATTATTCTTTTTCCAGCCAAACCAGGACATCTCTTTCCTGTTCCACAGGACAGCTCCGTCACACATTGCCTAATAATATATATTAAATACTTACTAAATATCAAACAATTTTAAAGGCTTTATTTGAATCCATTCAAATATTTCTATCTTATAGAGTAGACACTGTTTAAATACTTACTAAATATCAAACAATTTTAAAGGCTTTATTTGAATCCATTCAAATATTTCTATCTTATAGAGTAGACATTATTTTAGGGAGAAAAAAGGAGGCATAGAGAGGCTAAGTTGTTCATAGTCTTAATTATGAGTCAATTTTGGAGGCACATTTATGTACACCTTATGGTTCCTGGGTCCAAGCTTTTAAATATTATACTAGATTATATTTCTTTCCAATAAGTCATTCCTTACAGGAATCTATTTTCCACCACTCTAGGAAATTATATGCTTTTTTTTTTTTTCCACTTTAACCATTATTCGTTTTAAGCAAGAATATTTGACTTTTTTTTTTCATTTTATTTTATTTTATTTTTTTATTAATTATTTTTTTCTGAATTTTTAAAAGAAAATCCATCCTGAACCCTCCTCCCTCCTCCCTCCCCATACCATCCCTCTGGGTCGTCCCAGTGCACCAGTCCCAAGCATCCAGCATCATGCATTGAACCTGGACTGGCATCTCGTTTCATACATGACATTTCACATGTTTCAATGCCATTCTCCCAAATCTTGCCACCCTCTCCCTCTCCCACAGAGTCCATAAGCCTGTTCTATACATCAGTGTCTCTTTTGCTGTCTCGTATACAGGGTTATCGTAATGCTTGTAAACAAGTTACACTTTGCCTGATTTCCCCCCAAAATTATTTTTTGCAGTTTTACTGAGAAATAAGTGGCATGCATCTCTACATAAGATTAAGACATACAGCCAAAGGTTTTATTTAAATATATTGTGAAATAATTACTGAAATAATTCAATTTATATTCATCATTTTATATTGTTGTTGTTGTTCAGTCACTAAGTCATGTCTGACTCTTTGAGATCCCAAGAACTGCAGTATACCAGGCATCCTGGTCTTTCATTGCCTCCTGGAGTTTCTGAAAAGTCATGTCCATTGAATCAGTGATGCCATCCAACCATCTCATTCTCTGTCACGTCCTTATCTTCCTGCCCTCAATCTTTCCCTTAATCAGGGTCCTTTCCAATGAGCTGGCTCTTTGCATCAGATGGACAAAGTATTGGAGCTTCAACTTCAGCATCAAACTTTCCAAGGAATATTCAAGACTGATTTCCTTTAGGATTGAGTGGTTTTATCTCCTTGTTGTCCAAGGCATTCTCAAGAGTCTTCTCTAGCACCACTATTCAAAAGTATCAATTCTTCAGCATCAAGTCATCTCATATAATTACAATAAAAAATAAAGCAAGCTTATTTTCAGAAATAAACACATTATTAATAATAAGTTCAGTTTATTCTGATCTGAAAACAATCCATATCACCAATTTATCATCTAAATCCATGTCACCTCTTAAAGCTCAACTCTTCTCTGCCAAAAAACTATCTAAAACAAAAAGTGTATAATCCACTAAAAAGTCATAGAAAGGAGGCTAACTATATAAATAAAAATAGTATGAATCCTGTTCAAAGCCCTACTTTGTCAGACATTTGCATGTGAGCCCCCATTCTTTTTTCTCTTCCTCAAAGTACCCAGTTTGCATTATTGAATTTAAGTCTAGCTGTACAGGAGGACGCCATACTCTTATTAACTGAATGTTTTCATGAGCTTTGGTGATAGAGAATTTGTAGTCATATTTGCTTCAATATGATGAAATTAAAGAATTTATATTTTTCAACATTACTGAGATATAATTTAAATGTTGTGAAATTAATCCATGCAAAGTATACAATTCAATGAATTTTAATATATTCAGAAATGTATGCAATTACTATCTCGTTTTTAATACCTCTTCAAAAAAATAGCTATTAGCTACTGACACTTCAAACCCCACTCCACAGATGCAAACAACCATTAATCTACTATATATATTTCCATATTCAGGACATTTCATATGAATTAAATATAATAGGTGGCCTTATGTAACTAGATAGTTTCACATTCCTTTCTGTGGCTAAAAATATGCCATGGCATTGATAGCATTTCATGATCCATTTACTAACTCATGGACTTTATGTTGGTTCCATTATTTATATATTATAAATAATGTTGCTATAAATATTTGTGTATATGTTTTTTCTATCACCGTATGTGATATTTTCTGTGTTTGGTTTTGGGTATACATATATTTTCATTTCTCTTGGGTATATACCTAGAAGTAGATTTTATGAGTCTTAAGGTAACACTCAATTAATATTTAGAGAATTTTCACCCTGTTTTCTAAAGTGATGGTACTGCTATAATTCCCACCAGCAGTGCATGCATTCTTGTTTCTCCATGTCTTTGCCAACACTTGCTGTTATCTGACCTTTTGACTTGGCATTTTGTTACCTAAATATATTAAGTAATACTTTATGGCCTTGGATTTGGCAAATAATTCTTAGATATGACATCAAAAGCATAAACAACAAAAGAAAAAAAATAGAGAGATTGGACTTTATCAAAAGCAAAATCTTTAAAGGACATGATCATAGGAGTAAAAAGACAAGCCACAGAGAAAATGGAAGAAAATATTTGCAAATCAAATATCAGATAAAGAACCTATGTGGAAAATCTAAAGAAGCTTTACAACTCAATAATGAAATAACAACACAATTTTTAAATGGGAAAAATATTTAAATAGATATTTCTCCAAGGAATGCATACAAATCTTTAGTAAGCACATGAAAAGATGTTCAGCATCATTCATCCTCAAATTAATGCTTATCAAAACCATGATTAGATACTGGTTCACAGCACCAGGATAGTTAAGAGTCTAACAATCTATGTCTTTTGATGAGATTGCTATGTTACTTTTTATTTTCTATTTGTTTCATGTCTTTTCTCCTCCTCTTCCCTTCCTGTACTTTTTTCTTTGCATTAAACAGGTATTTTCTAATGAAGCATCTATCTACACTTTTAAAAAACAATTTTTACTGTTTTTTAAGGATATTTTAGTGGTTGGTCTAGTATTTACCACACCCTCACCCCATAAATATTAATAATTTTGATTTATTATTTTAATAATAAAGTATTATTCATTAGTAATAAAATAAGTATTATCTTAATAATAGTTGATAATATATTATTAATAATTATTAAAATAATAAAATAAAATAAATATAATTAATTATAATTTATTATTTAATAATAATAATAAAAGTTATTATTAACTCTGGATAATTAATCCAGAATTTGCTTCAGATTTATACTTGTTTAATTCCAATGAATTATGGAATTAAATTAAAAGGAGAAAGGATACTAAGCTATTTAGGAGAAATATTACTTAGTATCCTTTCTCCTTTTGTCATAGTATCATTTATATAAAACAAATATGTACATCTATGGCTGATTCATGTTGGTGCTTCACAGATACTGACACAATTCTGCAAAATTTTATCCTTCCATCAAAACATACATTTAAAAATACTATTAGTGTTGCAAATCAAATAATATAATTTTATAGTTATTAGTTGTCCATCTATTGTCTTTTCTGCAAATGGGCATAGAAGGAACCTACCTCAACATAGGAAAGACCATATATGATAAGCCTACATCAAACATTGTTCTCAAAGGTGAAAACCTGAACACATTCCCTCTAAAATCAGGAACAAGACAACAGTGTCCACTTTTAACACTATTATTCAACATAGTTTTGGAAGTCCTAGCTATAGCAATCATAGAAGAAAAAGAATACAGATCAGAAAAGAAGAAGTAAATCTCTCACCATTTGCAGGTGAAATGATACTGTACATAGAAAACCCTAAAAATAGTATCAGAAAATTACTAGAGCTAATCAGTGAATTTAGCAAAGTCCCAGTACACAAAATCAATACACAGAAATCACTTGCATTTCTATATACTAACAATGAAATATAAGAAAAAAGAAATTAAGGAATCAATCCCATTCACCAATGCAAGAAAAAAAAAAAAAGAATAAAATACCTATGAATAAACTTACCTAAGGAGACAAAGGAGACAAAAGAATTGTACACAGAAAATTATAAGACATTGATGAAAGAAATCAAAGATGACATAAACAGATGGAGAGATATTCCATGTTCCTGGGTAAAAAGAATCAATATTTTGAAAATGACTGTACAATGCAATCTACAGAGTCAGTGTGATCCTTGTCAAATTACAAATGGCATTTTTCACAGACCTAGAACAAAAATTTCACAGTTCATGTGGAAGCACAAATGACCCTGAATAGTCAAAGTAGTCTTGAGAAAGAAGAATGGAGCTGGAGGAATCAACCTTCTTGACTTCATGTTATACTACAAAGCTATAGTCATCAAAACAGTATGGTACTGGCACAAAAACAGAAATATAGACCAATGGAACAAGATAGAAAGCCCAGAAATAAACTCATGTGACTATGGGTACCTAATTTTTGACAAAGGAGGCAAGAATATACAATGAGACAAAGAAAGACTCTTCAATAAATGCTGCTGGGAAAACTGGACAGCTACATGTAAAAGGATGAAATTAGAACACTTCCTAACACCATATGCAAAGATAAACTCAAAACGAATTAAAGACCTAAATGTAAGATCAGAAACTATAAAATTCTTAGAGAAAAACTTAGGCAGAACACTTGATTACATAAATCAAAACAAGATCATCTATGGCCCACCTGCTAGAGTAATGGAAAGAAAAACCAAAGTAAACTAGTGGGACCTGATTAAACTTAAAAGTTTTAGCACAGCAAAGGAAACTTTGCACAGCAAGGTGAAAAGGCAACACTCAGAATGGGAGACAATAATAGCAAATGAAACAACTGACAAAGGATTAATTTCCAAAATATACAAGCAGCTCATGCAACTCATTACCAGGAAACAAACAGCCCAATCAAAAAGTGGGTAAAGGACCTAAGCAGATATTTCTCTAAAGAAGACATACAGATGGCTAACAAACACATGAGAAGATGCTCAGAATCACTCATTATTGAAAGTGAAGTTGCTCAGTCGTGTCCAACTCTTTGTGACCCCATGGACACCAGGCTCCTCCATCCATGGGATTCTCCAGGCAAGGGCACTGGAGTGGGTTGCCATTTCCTGATAAGTGCAAATCAAAACTACAATGAGATATCACCTCACACCAGTCAAGATGACCATCATCAAAAATTCTACAAACAATAAATGCTGGGGAGGGTGTGGGTCAAAGGAAATGTTCTTGCATTGTTGGTGGGAATGAAAATTGATATAGCAAGTATGGTAGACAATATGAAGATTCCTGAAAATCTAGGAATAAAACCACCATATGACCCAACAACCCTGCTCCTAGGCTTATATCCTGAGGAAACCAAAATTGAAAAAGACACATATAGCCCATTGTTCATTCCAGCACTGTTTATAATAGCTAAAACGTGGAAGCAACCTAGATGTCCATCGACAGATGAATGGATAAAGAAGAGGTGGTACATATACATGATAGAATATTACTCAGCCATAAAAAAGACACACATTTTTGTCAGTTCTAATGAGGTGAATGTATTTATAAACTATTATACAGAGTGAAGTAAGTCAGAAAGAGAAAGAAATATAGTATTCTAACATATATATAAGGAATCTAGAAAAATGGTACCGAATAATTTATTTACAGGCAGCAATGGAGAAACAGACATAGAGAATAGATATATGGACATGACGAAAGGGGAGGAGAGGGTGAAATGCATAAAAAGAGTAACGTGGAAACTTAAATTACCATATATAAAATAGATAGCCAACAGGAATTTGATGTATGATTCAGGAAACTCAAAGAGGGGCTCTATATTAACCTAGAAGGGTGGGATGGGGAGGGAGATGGGAGGGAGATTCAAAAAGGAGGGGATATATGTATACCTATGGCTGATTCATGTTGAGGTTTGACAGAAAACAACAAAATTGTGTAAAGCAATCATCTTTCAAATAAAAAGTAAATAAAATAACACTATAGTGTTACAAATCAAATTAATGCTTTGTTAGAGTTATTAGTTGTCCATCTGTGCTGTTTTCCTTAGCCTAATATAGCACACTAGGACCACAGCTTTGTCTAACTTAATGAAACTAAGCCATGCCCGTGGGGTAACCAAAGACGGGCGGGTCATGGTGGAGAGATTTGACAGAATGTGATCCACCGGAGAAGGCAATGGCAAACCACTTCAGTATTCTTGCCTTGAGAACCCCATGAACAGTATGAAAAGGCAAAATGATAGGATACTGAAAAAGGAATTCCCCAGGTCAGTAGGTACCCAATATGCTACTGGAGATCAGTGGAGAAATAACTCCAGAAAGAATGAAGGGATGGAGCCAAAGCAAAAACTATATCCAGCTCTGGATGTGACTGGTGATAGAAGCAAGGTCCAATGCTATAAAGAGCAATATTGCATAGGAACCTGGAATGTCAGGTCCATGAATCAAGGCAAATTGGAAGTGGTCAAACAACAGATGGCAAGAGTTAATGTCGACTTTCTAGGAATCAGCGAACTGAAATGGACTGGAATGGGTGAATTTAATTCAGATGACCATTATATCTACTACTGCGGGCAGGAATCCCTCAGAAGAAATGGAGTGGCCATCATGGTCAACAAAAGATTCTGAAAAGCAGCACTTGGATGCAATCTCAAAAATGACAGAATGATCTCTGTTCGTTTCCAAGGCAAACCATTCAATATCACAGTAATCCAAGTCTATGTCCCAACCAGTAATGCTGAGGAAGCTGAAGTTGACGGTTCTATGAAGACCTACAAGACCTTTTAGAACTAACACCCCAAAAAGATGCCCTTTTAATTATAGGGGACTGGAATGCAAAAGTAGGAAGTCAAGAAACACCTGGAGTAACAGGCAAATTTGGCCTTGGAATATGGAATGAAGCAGGGCAAAGACTAATAGAGTTTTGCCAAGAAAATGTGCTGGTCATAACAAACACTCTCTTCCAACAACACAAGAAAAGACTCTACACATGGACATCACCAGATGGTCAACACTGAAATCAGACTGATTATCAGCCAAAGATGGAGAAGCTCTATACAGTCAGCAAAAACAAGACCAGGAGCTGACTGTGGCTCAGACCATGAACTCCTTATTGCCAAATTTAGACTTAAATTGAGGAAAGTAGGGAAAACCACTAGACCATTCAGGTATGACCTAAATCAAATCCCTTATGTGTATACAGTGGAAGTGAGAAATAGATTTAAGGGCCTAGATCTGATAGATAGAGTGAGTGCCTGATGAACTATGGACAGAGGTTCGTGACATTGTACAGGAGACAGGGATGAAGACCATTCCCATAGAAAAGAAATGCAAAATAGCAAAATGGCTGTCAGGGGAGGCCTTACAAATAGCTGTGAAAACAAGAGAAGCAAAAAGCAAAGGAGAAAAGGAAAGATATAAACATCTGAATGCAGAGTTCCAAAGAATATCAGGAAGAGATAAGAAAGCCTTCCTCAGAGATCAATGCAAAGAAATAGAGGAAAACAATAGAATGGGAAAGACTAGGGATCACTTCAAGAAAATCAGAGATACCAAAGGAACATTTCATGCAAAGATGAGCTCGATAAAGGAAAGAAATGGTATGGATCTAACAGAAGCAGAGGATATTAAGAAGAGATGGCAAGAATACACAGAAGAACTGTACAAAAAGATCTCCATGACCCAGATAATCACGATGGTGTGATCACTGACCTAGACCCAGACATCCTGGAATGTGAAGTCAAGTGGGCCTTAGAAAGCATCGCTAGGAACAAAGCTAGTGGAGGTGATGGAATTCCAGTTGAGCTATTCCAAATCCTGAAAAATGATGCTGTGAAAGTGCTGCACTCAGTATGCCAGCAAATTTGGAAAACTCAGCAGTGGCTACAGGACTGGAAAAGGTCAGTTTTCATTCCAATCCTAAAGAAAGGCAATGCCAAAGAATGCTCAAACTACCACACAATTGCACTCATCTCACATGCTAGTAAAGTAATGCTCAAAATTCTCCAAGCCAGGCTTCAGCAATATGTGAACTGTGAACTTCCTGATGTTCAAACTGGTTGTAGAAAAGTCAGAGGAACCAGAGATCAAATTGCCAACATCCACTGGATCCTCGAAAAAGCAAAAGAGTTCCAGAAAAACATCTACTTCTGCTTTATTGACTATGCCAAAGCCTTTGACTGTGTAGATCACAATAAACTGTAGACAATTCTGAAAGAGATGGGAACACCAGACTACCTGATCTGCCTCTTGAGAAGTTTGTATGCAGGTCAGGAAACAACAGTTAGAACTAGACATGGAACAACAGACTGGTTCCAAATAGGAAAAGGAGTTCGTCCAGGCTGTATATTGTCACCCTGTTTATTTAACTTATATGCAGAGTACATCGTGGGAAACGCTGGACTGAAAGAAACACAAACTGGAATCAAGATTGCTGGGAGAAATATCAATAACCTCAGATATGCAGATGACACCATCCTTATGGCAGAAAGTGAAGAGGAACTAAAAAGCCTCTTGATGAAAGTGAAAGAGGAGAGTTAAAAATTTGGCTTAAAGCTCAACATTCAGAAAATGAAGATCATGGCATCCGGTCCCACCACTTCATGGCAAATAGAATGGGAAACAGTGGAAACAGTGTGAGACTTTATTTTTCTGGGCTCCAAAATCACTACAGATGGTGACTGCAGCCATGAAATTAAAAGATGCTTACTCCTTGGAAGGAAAGTTATGACCAACCTAGATAGCATGTTCAGAAGCAGAGACGTTACTTTGCCAACAAAGGTTAGTCTAGTCAAGGCTATGGTTTTTCCTGTGGTCATGTATAGATGTGAGAGTTGGACCGTAAGGAAGGCTGAACACCGAAGAATTGATGCTTTTGAACTGTGGTGTTGGAGAAGACTCTTGAGAGTCCCTTGGACTGCAAGGAGTTCCAACCAGTGCATTCTGAAGGAGATCAGCCCTGGGATTTCTTTGGAAGGAGTGATGCTAAAGCTGAAACTCCAGTACTTTGGCCACCTCATGCGAAGAGTTGACTCATTGGAAAAGACTCTGATGCTGGCAGGGACAGGGGGCAGGAGGAGAAGGGGATGAGAGAGGATGAGATGGCTGGATGGCATCACTGACTCGATGGATGTTGAGTCTGAGTGAACTCCGGGAGTTGGTAATGGACAGGGAGGCCTGGCATGTTGCGATTCATGGGGTCGCAAGGAGTCGGACACGACTGAGTGACTGATCTGATCTGAATATAGCTTAGCTTCCCTTGTTGCTCACTGGTAAAGAATCAGCCTGCCAGTACAGCAGACATAGCTGTGATCCTTGGGTCGGCAAGAACCCTTGGAGAAGGAAGTAGCAACCCTCTCCTATTCCTGTCTGGGAAATCCCATGGGATAGAGGACTGTGGGCTCCAGTCCTGGGGTCGCAAAAGAATCAGACATGACTTAGTGACTGAAGAACCACAACAACATAGCTTAATCCACATAGTTTTATTCCCACCCACTCGTCTATTCTGTAATTCACAAGTGTATTGCACACTGGTTCATCACCTTATATATATTATTTTTTGCACATTTTTTGCATATTTTCTGTGTTTTGTAGTTTGTGACTTTTAGATTAGTGAAGAGAAGAAAAGCATACTTTCATACTGACTTTATAGTTGTACATTTATATTTGCTGTTGGTGTGTATGTGTAGAGAATTAAACTACAGTTTGAATTCACTTCCTTTTATCCTTAAATACTTCCTGTTGTATTGATTGCAAGATGAGATTGCAAGCAGCAAATTCTTTCAGTTTTGTTTACTTTGAAAAATTTATTTCATCCCCATTTTTAAAGCTAATATTTTTCGATTTAAGATTCTTGCTTGTTGTTCTATTGTTTTATTGCTTTTCCTTTGAGCATTTTCAATATGTTATCACACTGTTTTTTGACTTTCATTATTTCTCCTGAGAAGTCTGCTGTTAGTCGTATGAGTAAGTGCAAGTGAAAGTCGCTGAGTCGTGTTGGATTCTTTGGGACCCCATGCACTGCAGAGTCCATGCAATTCTCTGGGCCAGAACACTGAAGTGGGTAGCTGTCACCTTCTCCAGGGGATCTTCCCAATCCAAGGATTGAACCCAGGTCTCCCACATTGCAGGCGGATTCTTTACCAGCAGAGCCACAAGGGAAGCCATATTGGGGTTCGTTTTAAAATGGAGAGTCATTTTTCTAGCACTTCTTTCAGAATATTCTTTTTATTTTGGAAATTCAGAATTTTTACTACGATATGCTTGCAAACTTTTTTTTTTGGCATCTATGCTACTTAGGCTAAGTTCCTGGATATGTAGGCTATTGTTTTTCAATATATTTGGGGAAATTTTAGTCATTAGTTCTCTCTTTTTTTCTGCTCTTTTCTCTTTCTGGTACGTCTATTATGAATTCGTTTGTATTTGTGCTTAATATTTTTCTATATTTTTCAGAAGTAAGTTTATTTTCTTTCATTCCTTTTTCATTTTATTCAGCTTACACAATCTCTATTGATCAATCTTAATGTTGATTAATTATTTATTCTACAACTTAAAATTTCTTGTTAAATCCCTTTCAGTTCAATTCAGTTCAGTCGCTCAGTCATGTCCGACTCTTTGTGACCCCATGAATCGCAGCACACCAGGCCTCCCTGTCCATCACCAACTCCTGGAGTTCACTCAGGCTCATGTCCATCGAGTCAGTGATGCCATCCAGCCATCTCATCCTCTGTCGTCCCCTTCTCTTCTTGCCCCCAATCCCTCCCAGAATCAGAGTCTTTTCCAATGAGTCAACTCTTCGCATGAGGTGGCCAAAGTACTGGAGTTTCAGCTTTAGCATCACTCCTTCCAAAGAAATCCCAGGGCTGATCTCCTTCAGAATGCACTGGTTGGATCTCCTTGCAGTCCAAGGGACTCACAAGAGTCTTCTCCAACACCACAGTTCAAAAGCATCAATTCTTTGGCACTCAGCATTCTTCACAGTCCAACTCTCACATCCATACATGACCACTGGAAAAACCATAGCCTTGACTAGATGGACCTTTGTTGGCACAGTAATGTCTCTGCTTTAAATCCCTTTAGTGAATATTAAAATTTGGTTATTGTACTTATTATTGTTTATTATATATATATATATATATATATATATATATATATATATACACACATAGCTTTTTTCCTTAGTTGGTATTCTCTTTAGAGTGCTTATGTTATTATACCTTTCTTTACTTTTAAAATCACCCCTTCATTCTGTGAACATATTTATAACATAAATTCTTTGAGGTTTCCATTTGTTAAATTCAGTCTGCTGTCTGCTCTTTTTGAACACATGACTTACAATTTTCTGTTTCTGTGGATGCTTTACAATTTTTCATTGAAATCCAGGAATTTTGAATAATATATTTGATCATTTTATCTCTCTCTGGGAGTAGTATCTCTCAGGGAACTTGTTATATTATTTACTTATTGGTTTGTGACTGGGTGAATCATTTTGGTGACGTCTTTTTACTATTAAGCCTTTGAAATTGCTCCTTAGGGAGGTTCAATATTGGGTATGCTCATGAAACCACCAGAATATTGTAAAGTATTTAGCCTCCAATTAAAATAAATTAATTAATTAATTAAAAAAGATTAGAAATCAAAACTCAAACATCAAAAAGTAAAAGAGAAAGAGACTTCTGGAATGGCATTGTTTTAAGTAGAATTCCCTTCCAAGCCTTCACTGACTGCAACCTGCTGTTAAATTTCACTAATAGCTAAGTAATTGCTCTGTTGTTTTTGACATTCCTGCAGCATAAACTGCCCTACAGACTAAATCCAATTAAGGTCTGTGTTCTTAAAAGGAATAGTTTCTGAGATCAGTGTTTAATAGTTTTTCTAAATCCAGGAGTGTTTCTTACAGATAACTTATTCCCCATTTCCTCTTGCAAACTAGCCAGCCATCAGTCTAAGCTATATGTCATTGAACCACTGATTTCCACTCGGTTGCCTTTCTCTACAACCTTCAGCTATCTAGGGGGCATTCTTAGGATTGTGTTTCTCCATTGAAAATGAAGTCCATTCCTTTGTGTATACATAAATAGCTACCTATTTTAAGGTACACTTCATCCTACAGGTAAAATATCTGAGACAGAGCTCTAGAGTTGGGAGTGAGGACATTAGCAAGCTTCTCTCCAGGTTATATCCCTACTCTAATTGCTGAGCACTTGAAGGAGGGAGATAGAGCCTGAGTCCACTAAGCTTGCCTCTATTTTCCTAGGACCATCACTTCACAATCTATAGCAACAGCAATTAAAACCTTAGTGTTCTTAGCATGATGTACCCAAGGTAGAGCCTCCATTCCATGAGTGGGCGGGTAAGGGGAGCTGGGAGGAAGATCAGAGCCTCATTTCTGGACCACACATGCTCAGAACAACCTTAGCAACAAGTAACTGAAGATTGAATGATAAATGCTAATGTCTTATTCCTTCCAGGAAGGAAACTCTATGACTGGGATGTCAATGGATAGTGAGACTCATGTTCTTTGCTGCATGTTAGTTTGAAATGGAGTCTTTTCCTCACTGAGCTGGGAGAAGGAAAAGAGGGAGTTGTCTTTGATCAAATATCACATACTCTTGCCATTCTTACCCAATTTCCATAGATTTTCTTAAGTAGATATTCTTTTCATTTGCTGTTTAAATACTATTTCCAGAGAGTTTATGAGTTTGGGGATTGATTATTATTAATAATAATAATTTTCAGCAGCTTCACTGGAAGACATGTCAGTGGAACTTCATATACTGTCATACCAGAAACAGATCTGGTATGATCAATTAGAGGTTAAAGTTCTATAAAAGGACAATAATTTTTCTACTTTATCTGAAACACACTTTCTCTCCATTCTGAGACTCTAAGACAAATTCTAGTTTTTGAATCAAACTCAGTGGAAAGTACTATCAATAGGTAAATAAGATGTCTTTCTTTCTCTTCCCCGCAACATGGTGAAATATAAGGAAAAGTTATTATTATTATTATTCTGTTGGCTCTTCTTTGTTTCATGCAGGCTTTCTCTAGTTGTGGCAGTTGGAGGCTACTTTTCATTGCAGTGCACAGACTTTTCATTGATAGAGCTTCTCTTATTGTAGAACACAGACTCTAGGCATGCCACTTTCCATAGTTTCTACACATGGGCTTCAGTAGTTGAGGTGCATGGGTTAGTTATTCCACAGCATGTGAAATATTCCCAGACCAGGGATCAAACCTGTATCCCCTGCATTGGCAGGAAGATTCTCATCCCCTTGACTTAGAAGTATGTCTGAGGTTATCTTTTTTTAATCTCTTTTTCTTTGCCCTCAGAAGGCTATATGGTTGCTCTCCTGAGTATCTGAAATTTCTAGACTTTAATCTTTCAGTCGTCAAGACAGTGTTAACTTTTGAGTGAATTTTGGCAAAGAATGCCAATTCTCTCCAGAACCAAATCCAACCAAAGAAAAAGGTGAAAAAAAATGAACAAAAATAAAATTTAGGAGAGGACAAAGTATATACTATAGTCATCATGGTTCACCTCATAATTGGTGATTGGTGAATATAATGGTGAGGAAGGAAAACATTTACTTACTTGCTCTAGAAGAGAAAAAAGCGAAACAAAACAAATCGCATTTACTCTTGTAAAACAGAAAATAAACTAATTTACAGATGATAGTATTTTGGATGAAAATCATTGAAAAAAAAAGGTTAACTGTGCCTATAAAGAAAAATTTGCTGAAAGATTGAATTGACAATTCAGTCCTATTCATATACAATACTGTATTTTTTATTATGTAGAATATTTCACTTAGTCAATTCTTTCAATCAATAAATAGGATTTATTTGTTTATTAATGAGGAAATTCAAAGTCAATGCAGGTTTCCAGTTTTGCTTGATTCAGAAGTTCAGTCCTTTGATGAAGCTTTCAGTTCTTTTTCATGTTGTTGGGAGATTTTATATAATGTCTACTTAATACTAAGTCTATCCTCTCTCTTTCCTTTTCACAAAACACATCAAGTCAGAGAGAAAGAAAGATCGAGAGAAACAGAGAGAACTTCTCCCCAATAATCCTCTAGCAATTTTTTTCTTTATTCATTGATATGAATTAGATTAAAAACTCTAGAACTACTCCCCTTTTCCATTTCATCATAGCTCTGTTTTATTATTTATCCCATATATGTCTATGACATAGCTGTTTGAACACTGACATTTTGCAAATCTGGGAACATATGTTTTTCTCTATATTTTAACACAAATTAGCCAAAAGTTGAGGGTTTTTTGTTTTTTGTTTTGTTTTTTTGGAAGAGTCTAGAATCTTTTTTTAGAAATGTAAACTTAGATTTACTATTTTGTAAATAAAAAAATTAGAGTATCAAGATATCAATACAGCATAAAATAAAGTATTAAGAAAGTTTTGATACCAGAAATATTACAATCTAAGCATCATCATATATTTATTATGTAAAATTATACAGTACTTTGAAATATATTACTTAATTTGTCCTCAAATAAAGCATATGATGGAATACTGGAAAATACATTTAGAAAGATTATGGCAGTTGCAAAGCCAAATGTAAATAAATAGAGTAAAATTTTCCAGATTCTTCCTAAGAAGTAACATATACAGGCTGTGTGACCTTGGTTAAGTTATTAAGCTCTTTCTAATATGTTTTCCTCATCTGAAAAACCCAGTTTTCATCTTCACTGAGTCATTAAGAGAATTGAAGACTATGATGTGAAGTGAAAGTCACTCAGTTGTGTCTGACTCTTTGCAGCCCCATAGACTATACAGTCCATAGAATTCTCCAGGCTAGAATACAGGAATGGTAGACTTTCCCTTTAACAGGGGATCTTCTCAACCAAGGGATAGAACCAGGTATCCCACTTTGTTGGAAGATTATTTACCAGCTGAGTCACAAGGGAAGCTCAAGAATACTGGAGTGGGTAGCCTATCCCTTCTACAGCAGATCTTCCTAATCCAGGACTTGAACTGGGGTTTCCTGTATTGCAGGTCAATTATTCACCACTGAGCTATTGGGGAAGCCTGAAGACTATATGATAAACATGAAAATATGTACTTTTTAAGGATTAGTTGTTCAGTTCAGTCACTCAGTCGTGTCAGACTTTTTGCGACCCCATGAATCACAGCACACCAGGCCTCCCTGTCCATCACTAACTCCTGGAGTTTACCCAAACTCATGTCCATCCAGTTGGTGATGCCATCCAGCCATCTCATCCTCTGTTGTCCCCTTCTCCTTCTACCCCTAATCCCTTCCAATATCAGGTTGTTAGTATTTTACTATTTTTACATTGTACAATGATAATAGCAATTTAAGATCCTATGCTTTAAAATAATATAAAATCAAGATGAGTTTTATAATATATATTATAAATAATATTATAATGTCAAATACTGCTGTAAGTATTGATATGAATACATGTATTTAGATGTCCCAAAAAGGGAAACTGCTTAAAAAGCTTGACTTTACAATAGGCACATATTGTTGACTTAATACATAATTGTTTTAGGTATTAGTTAATGAAGAGCCATCTGGATTCCTAGATTCTAACACTAGATCATGTCAATCTCAAATATAAACTAAAGATGCCTAGTACTGTGATTAAATTTTTTGTTTAATTTTGAATGTTATATAAAAACTTGATTAATGAAGTTTTATACTGGGGTCATAAAATGAAGTATTTAATGACTGAAATGGAAATGAAGTTGTAATGATTGGAAGGGCTTCTCTGGTGACTCAGATGGTAAAGAATCTGCCTGCAATGCAGGAGGCCCACGTTCGATATCTGGGTTAGGAAGATTCCCTGGAGAGGAGTAAGTTCTTAACTTCAAATAAAGCATATCTTATTTTGCCTACTTAACTTATTTAGTGGAATTGGACATAAAGCATGCTAAGTTGCTTCAGTTGTGTCCAACTCCTTGTGGGACTATGGACTGCAGCCTGCCAGGCCCCCCTGTCCATAGAATTCTCCAGGCAAGAACACTGGAGTGGGTTGCCATTTCCTTTTCCAGTTGGACATAAAGGGAAAACATTATTTAGAGATGAGTCAGATGGCATTACTTTTGCTTTCAGAAAATAATTTAAATGATCTAAGGACATGTTGCAGATCCAAAGTGACCTTTAAAACAGATTTATCAGTAACTTGTATTCTCTCTCATTCATCATAACGCCAACTGTTTTTATGACAGCACAGTTGGTATTGGCATAAAGGTACTAGTCTCTCTGTTGGGACACGGTGTTGAAAACATGCTCATGTTGTGTGTACATTTGCTTTGCTTGGCATACTGCCAGGTTAATTTTAAAAAAACTAACAAAAAGATTGAAATGTTATAATTTTCATAAAATGATCTAAAGACAAATTAGCATAAGTCTGAAAAGAATGATGGAATAAGCAGTTCAGTAAGTATAAATACTCAAAAATCACTACTACATGAGTGGTGAAAACCACTTTCAGATTTTGGTGAATTAGGAAATTGTTCTTTTTAGTATTTCCTTCCACATAAAATCATAGTCTTCTGACTGAAAACTGTAGGAATACTGAATTAGGGGATGTATGGGAAATGCCAAATATTCCCTATCAAGAAATTACATTGTATACTTTTATTTCAGAGTTTGAGTATATAGTCTCAAATCATAATACTTTGTGCTTATAGAGTATGGCTTTCAAGAAGGCTTGAAAGTTGGGAAATTTGGTCATCCATTCATCAACATGGTGAGGCTTGCAAAATGCCTAGAGCTATAAATACAAAAATGATGCTAGGGGTTTTATACATATATATATATCACAGCACAGGAACATATATACATATACATACATATGCATATATATATATATATACATATATACATATACATGTATATGTATACAGGAACATATATACATATATGTGTATATGTATGTATGTATCACAGCACAGGCATTTCAAGTAACTACACCTTTGTAATATCACATTACATATCAAAATAGTAGCTTCACTTACACGCAAATCAGCTTTTATCTTCTTAAACTGTACAATGATATGACAAGTATATTAGGTGAGTAAAAGGTTATAACTTTATTAGGACAATTATATATTAAATAGACATTTGATAAATAAATTAATACTTAAAACTAATCATGTTAATGAAAACATCACTTTGGGCTTGAAAAATATATTTTTCTCCTGTTTAAAAGTTTAGTTTGACAAACCCATACACCTTAAATAATTTGCATATGAGAGTAATTAATTTTTCTATTTTTTTATCTTTGATCAGTTTTTATAATATGCAGATATGTTTCAGAATATTTATGCTTAAAAACTTTTGTCACTCATTCATAGGAAAATACAGGAGAAAGTACAGAAAAAGCAATCATTGCTGGAAAATACCATATATCATTGATTCTTCCTCATTTATCAGAGGAATGTATTATAGTTTTGAGTGAAGTGTGTATTAAAAATATCCTTTACAGTCAATATTTCTGGTATTATATAAAATGAAGTTCAATATATTTCTAGAAATTATTTCCTTCTATAGTCCCACAATGTGATGATTGTGTGCTTATTCTCTAAGTCATGTCCAACTTTTTGTGACTCCGTGGACTGTAGTCCATCAGGCTCCTCTGTCCATGAGATGTCCCAGGTAAGAATACTGGAGTGAATTGCCATTTCCTTCTCCAAAGTGATGATTACATGGTATTAAAAACGAGAGAGAGAGATGTAGCCCAGTGTCTGTGATTAATTGACTGACTGAATGACTTGGTTTAGCATATGTAGATATAGTATATTCAGTAGTCAGAAAGCAAAGTAAGAAAATAATATAAGAAAAAGTATACTAGGTATTTTAGACGTTGTTTGTAGACACTGTGAAAGTTCTGTAAATAGTCAATAATACATAGGGAAAATAATCATTCTAGTATTTTTTGAGTTAAAACATTGAAAATAAAATACAGACCATAATGCAGCAAAAGAAGGAAACAGTAAAAATACATAATTAAATTAAAAAAAAACAAAGTTAGACAAATATCTTAGATCATTATATACATTATAAACGTTTCTACTAAAATCAAGGGTCGTTTAGAATTTAAATAAATAAATTAGTGTGCTGCTGCTGCTAAGTCGCTTCAGTCGTGTCCGACTCTGTGCGACCCCATAGACGGCAGCCCACCAGGCTCTGCCGTCCCTGGGATTCTCCAGGCATGAACACTGGAGTGGGTTGCCATTTCCTTCTCCATTGCGTGAAAGTGAAAAGTGAAAGAGAATGCAAAGAGAAATGAAGCACTATATTTTTGAAAGATATCCCAAATAACATGGCTTGGAAAAATTGTAAGTACAAATGTATGTTAAGATGAATCAGTTAAACTTATACAAATATAAAACAAAGTTTATACAATAAGCATTAAGAAACATGTAGTATGTAGTTTTCAATATATTACTGGAGGAGAAAAGCAAGGGAAATATACATCTGAGATCAAAGAAATCAAGAAAATCAACTGGGCAAGGTGAATGAAATATGCAGTGTTAAAGATAGATTTGTTTTCTAAGCAAATTCAGAGAGAAATGTGGAGAGCAAATCTTTGGCTTTCATATTTAAGAAAATTAAATTTAAGAAAAGTGTATTGCATACTAGAAATAATAACTAAATAGGAAAAATAAAGGCTTTTTGACTTCTTTTAAACTCTTTAAATTATTTTAAAAATTATTAATTTTTAAAGCAATAATAAAAAAGCAAAGTCTTGTGAGTTTAAAACATTTTTAGTTGTAAAATGTATAGCATTTCTAGCACAAAGGCAGTAGGGATGAGTATTAAGTAGAATATTATATGAATCACAAACTACCTAAAGTGATATAATATGGTTAACAACAGACTGATAAATTGCAGAGGTATATGATGAATTGAGCTTCCCTGTTGGCTCAGATGATCCAAAAAAAAAATCTGCCTGGAATAAAGGAGACCTGGGTTTGAGCCCTGGGTTGGGAAGAGTCCCTGGAGAAGTGGATACCCACTCCATTATTCTTGTCTGGAGAATCCTATAGATGGAGAAACCTGACAGGTTACAGTCCATGGGATCACAAAGAGTTGGACAGTACTGATTTTTACTAACATTTTTCACCTTTATATGATGAATTATAAAACAGTACTTAAATAATATAGTTTTAAAGCTAGTCAACAAATGAAATGATGTGGAATAGTAAAAGCATTCAATTTATTCAAAAGTACACAGCTAAAAAGAAAAATAATGAAAGGGACACATAGAAAACATATAGAAAGATATATGATATAGAGCTAACCATAATAGAAAAAAAACATTAAATTTAAATTAAGTAACTCATTGAAAAGCAGATATTTTCAAATGTAAATTAGTATAGAGATATAGCATATTCAAAATATCACTAAGGTCAGTACTTCTAAAATCAATTACATATTTTACAAAATGTCAATGAAAATCTCAACAGCTTTTTCTGTAGAAATTAGCAAGCTGATTTTAAAATTCATCAAAAAATGCAAAGACAAATATAAAAAACAAAGTTGATAATGAAGAATAAAGTTGAAAGATTTGTATTATTTTATTTTAAACATTTTTGCAAAGCTAGAGTAAACAATAGAGTATGCCACTGGGACCAAGATAGAAAAATAAATCAATGGAAAGCCTAGAAGTGTCCAAGAATATGCACACATGTATATAAATGGTTGATTTTTGATAAAGGTATGACAAATTATATTTACATAAAGAAATTAATATATATAATTATATATATATTATATAAAGAAATTCAGTGGATAAAAATAACCTTTTCAACAAATGGCCCTGGAACAAATATCTATATGCTGAATAAAAATGACCCTTAACCTATGTGTCACAGCAAAACAAAAATTATTTGGAAAGAAATCAGAGACCTAAATTTGAATTATTAAAAAAAGAAAATAGAAAATACATCTTTGTGACCTTGGTAAAGATTTAAATCCAACCTCGAAAGCATGATCCATAAAATTTTAAAATATATGTTATTAAAATTAAGACTTTAGGCTCTTCAAAAGGCACATTAAGATAATGAAAATACAAGTCACAGGCTGAGTGATTTATATCTTTAAAAGCGCTTCTATCATGAATAATAATAAATTCTCAAAAATCAATAGTAAAACAAAACACATGAAAATCGTGGGCAGAATTCAGTGAACACATCAAAATATATATACGAATGACAAATAAATGCATGAAAGAATCTCAGGGAAATGCAAGTTAAAACCACAATGAATTATAACTACATTATCCATTAAAATATCTAAAATTGATAAAAATAAAAGAAAAGAAAAACTTTGACAAGAATGTGGAGCAACTGTAACTCTATATTACCTTTGATGTGGGAGTGGGAAATAGTGCCACTTGTCTATAAAGTGTCAGTTTCTTAAAATGTAAAATGTACAGCTATTTAACATGTGATTCAGCTATTTTGTCATAGACCAGCTTCTATGTGATGTTGAGACAGCAACTCTGTTCTTGTAACAGGCTTTGTTCTTTTTCTGCCAGTAATGGTCATAGTGAGGCAGGCTTGCTCTATTCATCTAAAGCTGCTTTGGTACTTGGATTCTAGGTACATGATTCATATTTATTTAACTGTTCAGTTATTGCTTAGTTTTCATTCATACTCTCACTCCTCCCTGTCTCTCTGGTCTGTTTCTCTCTACTTTTGTCTATGTGTCTATCTTTCTCTGTTTTCTCTCTCTGCCTCTCACTCTCATTCTCACTTCTCCTTGCTCCCATCTCTCTCTCATTAAAATGACTAGAAAGGTTTTAAGATACAGTTTTATGTGAGAAATGGAGCTTAAGATTTTAGTGTGAGTGAGGTGCTTGTTGATTGTGTGTTCTCCTTCCTATAGAATCCGGGAGGTTCAAAGGTTTTGATTGCACTGTCTATGTAATCTCAGTAAGTGAGGGGTAGCTTTAGGAATCTGACTTGTTTAACTTCTTCATGCTTATAAATGCAGATAAACTTTATTGCTCATAAATATCAATACCAGCAGAACTATTTAGTTGATATTAACACAGTTGAACAAATGTTACATTTTGGAGGTTTGATATGATATGGAACATGGAAGCATGTCTTTTGTACCTTTCTGTATTTGAAAAATAAGAAAAAAAATTTATTGCTCAATTATTCATAACGTTTAAATGTCAATGTCTTTTGCATTTGAAGCAATCAAATGTTTGAAGTGTTTTAAAGCAAATTAGCTTCTCATTTTCTTAGTATGTATACAAATAATTTAAGTGTATCTGTAAATATATTTTAAATATAATTATGTTTTGCCAAGAAAATGCACTGGTCATAGCAAACACCCTCTTCCAACAACACAAGAGAAGACTCTACACATGGATATCACCAGATGGTCAACACCGAAATCAGATTGATTATATTCTTTGTAGCCAAAGATGGAGAAGCACTATACAATCAACAAAAACAAGACCAGGCGCTGACTGTGTCTCAGATCAAGAATTCCTTATTGCCAAATTCAGACTTAAATCGAAGAAAGTAGGGAAAACCACTAGACCATTCAGGTATGACCTAAATCAAATCCCTTATGATTATACAGTGGAAGTGAGAAATAGATTTAAAGGCCTAGATCTGAGAGATAGAGTGCCAGATGAACTATGGACTGAGGTTCCTGACATTGTACAGGAGACAGGGATCAAGACCATCCTCATGGAAAAGAAATGCAAAACAGGAAAATGGCTGTCTGAGGAGGCCTTACAAATAGCTGTGAAAAGAAGAGAAGCGAAAAGCAAAGAAGAAAAGGGAATATATAAGCATCTGAATGCAAAGTTCCAAAGAATAGCAAGAAGAGATAAGAAAGCCTTCCTCAGGAATCACTGCAAAGAAATAGAGGAAAACAACAGAATGGGGAAGACTAGAGATCTCTTCAAGAAAATTAGAGAAACCAAGGGAACATTTCATGCAAAGATGGGCTCGATAAAGGACAGAAATGGTATGGACCTAACAGAAGCAGAACATATTAAGAAGAGGTGGCAGGAATACACAGAAGAACTGTACAAAAAATATCTTCACGACCAAGATAATCATGATGGTGGGATCACTCATCTAGAGCCAGACATCCTGGAATGTGAAGTTAAGTGGGCCTTAGAAAGCATCACTACAAACAAAGAGAGTGGAGGTGATGGAATTCCAGTTGAGCTCTTTCAAATCCTGGAAGATGATGCTGTGAAAGTGCTGCACTCAATATGCCAGCAAATTTGGAAAACTCAGCAGTGGCCACAGGACTGGAAAAGGTCAGTTTTCATTCCAATCCAAGAGAAAGACAATGCCAAAGAGTGCTCAAACTACCACACAATTGCACTCATGTCACACACTAGTAAAGTAATGCTCTAAATTCTCCAAGCCAGGCTTCAGCAATACCTGAACTGTGAACTTCCAGATGTTCAAGCTGGTTTTAGAAAAGGCAGAGGAACCAGAGATCAAATTGCCAACATCCACTGGATCATGGAAAAAGCAAGAGAGTTCCAGAAAAACATCTATTTCTGCTTTATTGACTATGCCAAAGCCTTTGACTGTGTGAATCACAATAAACTGTGGAAAATTCTCAAAGAGATGGAAATATCAGACCACCTGACCTGCCTCTTGAGAAATCTGTATGCAGGTCAGGAAGCAACAGTTAGAACTGGACATGGAACAACAGACTGGTTCCAAATAGGAAAAGGAGTACGTCAAGGCTGTATATTGTCACCCTGATTATTTAACTTAAATGCAGACTACATCATGAGAAGCGCTAGAATGGAAAAACACAAGCTGGAATCAAGATTGCCAGGAGTAATATCAAGAACCTCAGATATGCAGATGACACCACCCTTATGGAAGAAAGTGAAGAGGAACTAAAAACTCTCTTGATGAAAGTGAAAGTGAACAGTGAAAAAGTTGGCTTAAAGCTCAACATTCAGAAAACGAAGATCATGGCATCTGGTCCCACCACTTCATGGGAAATAGATGGGGAAACAGTGGAAACAGTGTCAGACTTTATTTTTTGTGGCTCCAAAATCATGGAAGATGGTGACTGCAGCCATGAAATTAAAAGACACTCCTTTGAAGAAAAGTTATGACCAACCTAGATAGCATATTCAAAAGCATAGATATTACTTTGCCAACAAAGGTCTGTCTAGTCAAGGCTATAGTTTTTTCCCATGGTCATGTATGGATGTGAGAGTGGGACTGTGAAGAAAGCTGAGCACCGAAGAATTGATGCTTTTGAACTGTGGTGTTGGAGAAGACTCTTGAGAGTGCCTTGGACTGCAAGGAGATCCAACCAGTCCATTCTGAAGGAGATCAGCCCTGGGATTTCTTTGAAGGGAATGATGCTAAAGCTGAAACTCCAGTACTTTGGCCACCTGATGCGAAGAGTTGACTCATTGGAAAAGACTCTGATGCTGGGAAGGATTGGGGGCAGGAGGAGAAGGGGACGAGAGAGGATGAGATGGCTGGATGGCATCACTGACTTGATGAACATGTCTGAGTGAACTCCAGGAATTGGTGATGGATAGGGAGGCCTGGCGTGTTGCGATTCACGGGGTCACAAAGAGGCGGACATGACTGAGTGACTGGACTGAACTGAACTGAACTGATGGTCAACCCTCAAAAATACTGAAGAATATGTGTAAAGTATATCTGTAAGTGATTCTATGGGCTTCACTGGTGCCTCGGTTGGTAAAGAGTCTGCCTGCAATGCAGGAGACGTGGGTTCGATCCCTGGGATGGGAAGATCCTCTGGAGGAGTGCATGGCAACCACACCAGTATTCTTGCCTGGAGAATCCCCGTGGACAGAGGAACTTGGAGGGACTCAGTCTATGAGGTTGCAAAGATTCAGACATAACTGAGTGACTAATCATGACACATAAATGATTTTAAATAACTGTTTCTACATTTTTATATTTGCCTTTGAATCAATCTGAGAATGCCTATTTGGTATGAGAAACCCTGACACATAAAGAATTCAGTTCCAAAAAGAACAGTGGAAACCAACTATTTGCTTAGGAATCATTCAGTATTATCCAGATTTCTTATCTTAACCTTAGCCTAAACGATCCTATTGCATTCTCCATGTTCTATTAATGACTCAATGTTGAATAATAAGTTACCTTCTTTCAAACTTTCCTTAAGGTGAAGAAAATAATAAAATCAACCTAAAAAGGAGAGTATGCTACAGACATGGCATTTGGAATTTATTAAAGAGTGAGCCTCATAATTTTTTCACAGTTATTACTAAAACCATATAGACTAAATAAAGTTCTGATTCTTTTAGTAGATGAATATCTTAAAAAATACTGATATTTGTAGCATGAAAAATTCATAAATTTTACCATTTTGTAGTGTATAATAGTGCTGGTTATCTCAAGATGTTGCTTTCTCCCAGGAATAGAATTTATGGGAACATTGTCTTTGCCATCAGACATTTTTGTGTAGGAAAATTTCCACATATTATATAAGGTTAAAAAAAATAGTATCATAAAGATAAAATAAACTTTAAAGATAACTATATAATATCCAAAATATTTCAGAAAGAAAACAGAGACGAAAATCAATTTTTAAAATATATCCATGTTATATCTAAAATATATAAGAAATTACTTTGCTCTGAAAAATTTTAACATACCTTATTGCAAATATACAAATAGTTGTTGAATTTGTCATTATTTGCTCATCTCCAAAGTCATAACAATTATGGCAATTCCTTTTCTTTTAATTTCAAGAAATTATCTAAACTTTAACAATTAAAAAATATAATTATATATATTTTATGTGCATGAATGAGTGTGTGTGCTTATAATTTGTGATATTTCCTAGTGGCTGTGTTTTTATAAAACTATAAAATAAGAGTTAACATTGTAATAGTTAGTAAGGATGATTATTATGTATGGATGTGAGAGTTGGACTATGAAGAATGCTGAGCACTGAAGAATTGATGTTTTTGAACTGTGGTGTTGGAGAAGACTCTTGAGAGTCCCTTGGACTGCAAGGAGATCCAACCAGTTCATCCTAAAGGAGATCAGTCCTGGGTGTTCTTTGGAAGGAATGATGCTAAAGCTGAAACTCCAGTACTTTGGCCACCTCATGAGAAGAGTTGACTCATTGGAAGACTCTGATGCTGGGAGGGATTGGGGGCCGGAGGAGAACGGGATGACAGAGGATGAGACGGCTGGATGGCATCACTGACTTGATGGACGTGAGTTTGAGTGAACTCCGGGAGTTGGAGATGGACAGGGAGGCCTGGCGTTCTGCAGTTCATGGGGTTGCAAAGAGTCGGACGTGATTGAGCAACTGAACTGAAGGATGATTATTATCAGAATATTTTCTTTCAATTCATATTAGTGTGTTTCACACTAATTAGCTGTACCACATTAAAGTGTAATAAAAAAAAGTGTCTCATGAACATAAAAAGAATAAGGCTACATAATACAATGCCATATATAAATGAAGATATCATACACAGATAACATCTATATAATTGTAACAAGAACACATTGTCACTAATCTCTCTATATAATGCAATTAGTAATTGCTCTGTAGAAACAAGATACAGTTCAAACTAAACAAAAACTGAATAAACCTACTGGTATATTTCAGTTGTCAAACTCTTATACCCCTGTTTATTTTTAAAACAAGTTATGTATGTATATATATATAACCAGGCTCCACTGTCTATGGAATTTTCCAAGCAAGAATACTGGAGCCGGTTGCCATTTCCTACTCCAAAGGATCTTTCCAACCAAGGGATCAAACCCACAACTCTCACATCTCCTGCCCTGGCAAGAGGGTTCTTTAGCACTAGCACCTCCTAGGAATCCTGTATATGTTATATATTTTATATATATATATATATATATATATATATATATATATATATACTATATATAGGCCTGTTGTGCTGCAGTTCATGGGGTCTCAAAAAGTTGGACACGACTGAGTGACTGAATGAACTGTATATATATATATATATATATATATATATATATATACACACACACATATATAAATATTTATACATATATAAATTTTGATGAGTTCTAAAGTCCAATTATTTATTTAGGTTTTTGAAAGAGCATTTGAGTCTGCCTATGAATCTGCCAAGTATCTAAATAATTAGACCTAAATAATTGTTTAGGTAATATACATTTTATATTTTAGTTCAATTCAGTCTCTCAGTCATGTCTGACTCTTTGTGACCCCAGGGACTGCAGCACATCAGGCTTCACTATCCATCACCAACTCCTAAAACTTGCTCAAACTCATATCCATTGAATCGGTGATGGCATCCAGTCATCTCATCCTCTGTCATCCTCATCTCCTCCTGCCTTGACTCTTTCCCAGCATCAGGGTCTTTCCAATGACTCAGTTCTTCACATCCGGTGGCCAAAGTATTGGAGTTTCACCTTCAGCATCAGGCCTTCCAATGACTATTCAGGACTGATTTCTATTAGGATTGACTGGTTTCATTTCCTTGCAGTCCAAGGGACTCTCAAGAGTCCTCTCCAATACCACAGTTCAAAAACATAATTTCTTTGGCACTCAGCTTTCTTTCTAGTCCAACTTTCACTTCCATACACAACTAGTAGAAAAGCCATAGCTCTGTCTAGATGCACCTTTGTTGGCAAAGAAAATTATCTGCTTTTTAGTATGCTGTCTAGTTTGGTCATAGCTTTTCTTCCAAGGAATATCTTTTAATTTTATGACTGCAATCACCATCTGCAGTGATTTTGGAACCCTAGAAAATAGTTTGTCACTATTTCCATTGTTTCCCCATCTCTTTGCCACTAAGTGATGGGACCAGATGCCATGATCTTAGTTTTCTGAATGTTGAGTTTTAAACCAGCTTTTTCACTCTCCTCTTTCACTTTCAGCAAGAGGCTCTTTAGTTCTTCTTTGCTTTCTGCCATAGGGATGATGTCTTTATGCCTAAAGATAAAGTTTTATCTTTAGAAATAAATAATCCTGATAATGGTGTCTTCCCAGATGGCACTAGTGGTAAAGAACCCAACTGCTGATGCAGGAGACATAAGAGACATGGGTTCAATCCCTGAGTCAGGAAGATCCCCTAGGGGAGGGCAAGGCAACTCACTCCAGTGTTCTTGCCTGGAGAATCCCATGGACCGAGAAGCCTGGCAGGCTATAGTTCATAGGTTCACAAAGAGTTGGACACCACTGCAGCGACTTAGCATGCATGCATGCATGCATTCCTGATAATATATATTAATAAAAAGAGCAATTTAGCATATAAGCAAGAAAAAGGCAACACTCTAAAATGACAAATGATATTTTAAGCTAGAAGTGAGTAGAAAAGGAAACCCCAAAGACTTATACATATGGAGAGAAGTTCTCAGGGTAATTAATTTAAAAATGCAAATTGAAACAACAGTAAAATAGTATTCTACATCTTTTGCCCTTGCAAACATTAAAAAACTTGATAATTTCAAGTTTTTGTGGGGATATAAGTATAGAAAGGTTTGTGCATTCTTGTGGCAATGCTGTCTGACATGACATTTCAGAGGGCAATCTGGTAATAATTTCACCCTGGTGTACATGATTAAAAGTAAATCTCCCAGATATCAATAAGGATACCACTTTATAGATATGATTAATAAATGAAATAATATTTGTGGGAATTATTAATTGATGACAGTCAAAAGAGTAGATTGTTTAAGATAGTGTATATATCATAAAATACTGTAAAGCAACTGAAAGAAGTATTTTAATTGTACCACAGATATGAGTAATAGAAAATAGAGTGTCTCATGAAAGTAAAAAGAATAAGGCTATATATATTATTTATATAAATGAAGATATCATACACAGATAACATCTATGCAATTGTGGCAAAACACATAAAACTTATCACACTTATTACAATTTTGTTTTCTAGAGGGAAAAGAGAATGTGAGTAGAAAATGTAGATAAAAAGGGATTAATAAAAGAAGAGAAAACAGGAAAGAAGCTTTACATGAACCCAAAAGAATACTGAATTGTTAAACTGAGGGACATGATTATTTCAGTTCTCTGTCCTTTGCTGGGTAAAGAATGTCAATAAATGAATGAATTATTGTGACTAATATGTGATTGAATCATATGTACATAATAATTAATGACATAAATATTTATATTCAGAAAGCCCAATTTTCCTCAATTAGGTTTAATAAAAAGAAATTTTGCTGATGAACAATGTAGTGAAACTGTAGGTCATTAAAGAAAAATAAAGAACTCAAAAGAAAGATAAGACAAAAATGTCTTTTTTTAAATGTCAATAAGACTAACAGTAGACCTATGAAGAACAGGGCAGAGGAATGATATCTTCATTGGGATGAGAAAAAATAATGCCAAACCAGAACAACATAACCAACTAGACTGTAACTCACTGCTACCCCGAGCTACCTTTTGCTTAGCATTTATATCTACACCATGTGCATACTAGCTCAAAATAATTTCCAATGCTTTTTCAAATTTTTTTCCCAAAATATATCAGTCCAGTTCTCAAAATTGAAAACATTAGAAAGATTTTTCTTAAACCAAATCTGTTATTCAAAGAATGGAAGAGCTGGGAAGCCACATGGGGCAGTGAAGCAAACCAGAATGAAGCAAGAAGACCCTGCCCTGTCTCCATCCAAAGGTGGGGGTAAAGAAAAAGGGGGCTGTCACCTGAAGCCAGGGACCTGGGTCACTCCCAAACCGACTGGAAACTCAGTTGGCGTGCCTGATTGAAGATGAGATTAGAGAAGCAAAGATTTTCAGAAAGAACCTGTAACCGCCATTTGTATATCAAAAGCCAATAAATAGTTCAGTATGCTTTTATTAATTATTATTTTTAATATGCCTTATTCACAATGAATAATCTTTATAATGTGAATATGTATTAATATTGATTAAGTATTAAAAATAAATATTTTATGTATGAAACCATGGTCAGTCAATGTTTATAATTTTTTTGTGTGTGTTTTTTTAATTTATTTTTTACTTTATAATATTGTATTGATTTTGCCATACATCATTGATTTAAAGTACTTAAATCTACTCTGCTTTTGCAAAATTATATATCCAGTAGAGTCATGATCTTTTTTAGACTGTACAGGCTAACAAATATTTTCTGAGAAGGGATAGACAGTAAACATTTTGGTTTTATGTGCTGTACAGTGTCTATTGATATTACTCATTCCTGCAGTGTAGGATGTATATATATATATATATATATATATATATATATATATATATATATATATATAAATCAGTAACCATAGCTGCATTTTCCTTGCAAAAGATGATATTTGCCCTGCGGTTCACAGTTTGCCAACACCTACTTTAAAATAAAAAAAAAAAATTTAAATTAAATTAAATTAAATTAAAAAAATAAAAAAACTTAAAAAAAACTAGTGATGACTTCAAATGTTGACTAAAATTTTTAAAATAAAATCCACATACCTTATAAATATGTGGAGTGTGAAAGATAACTGTTTATTTCCTTTGGAATTATAACATTTTAAAATAATTAGAAGGCTTATCATCAAGTGAGTGTCTCACATTTTTGCTTGATTTTACAAATATATAACTAAATATTGAAATTTTTAAAGATTATAATTAGCTTTCAAAGATATTCATAGAGAAAGACAGAGCTATTAGCAATTATAAATTTAAAACTTGGTTATAAGAATATTTTACTTGAAATGAATATTTATGTTTCCAATTTCTTATGGATCTGATAACTTTGGTCAGTTGAGCTAAAAATGAAAAAAGGAAGAAAAGAAAGAAGGAAGGAAAGGGTAGAGGTTATAATGAAGCTTTTATTAAAGATTTGGTCTAGGAGGCTTCAGAATTATTTTTCTTGTCTTAACTTTTGATCAGTTATACTCATTATCTTCACCAGGCTAAAGTGAATGATTTTTACCTAGACTGATTAATTCCTAACTCAAAACTTTTGAAACAAAGGAGAGAAAATGGGGCCAATTGGTATGATACATATATGAAAATATTTTTATATCTGGCTGTCAGTCGTGGAAAACAAAATGTAAAACTTAAACTACAGCTGTTCATAAAAATGTTTGAGGTAAAATCTAGCTAAAAATGCAATGTGAAAAGCAAAATTTTAAATATTTTAGAAGAAAACATAGTGGAATACATTTAAGTCAATTGGTTAGAGATACATTTTTAAAATAAAACACTGAGGAATGACTTTGATTTCGTATGTAAAGAGTTTACCAATGCAATATTGTAAAGTAATTAGCCTCCAATTAAAATAAATAAATTTATACTAAAAAAGAAAGAGTTTAGAATCTGCCACTGTTTCCTAACAATAAGTAAAAAAACCTGACAAAATTGAGAAAACAATAACTATAGATTCACAAAGGAAGTGAAATCATAGGGTAAACTGCTGTGCCCCAAAATAGAGATACAAGTATACAGATACAGAGAATCACACTTTATCAGAGTGGAAACCTCTACTCAGTCCTAGTACAGGAAAACCTGTACACTTATTGATGAGTTCCTGGAGGCCGGATGTGGACAATTCTGAGAGGTAAAAACTACAGGGAGGACTTATTACTAGGAAAGTCCTATAATTTGGTAGGTTTCACCTCATTGAGCTTGACCAGATTCTCACAGTAAATAACAGAGAAAGAAAAGAACCAGTTTGAATTAACCCTCGAACAATGAATGGGCTAGGGGGGCTGCAGTCTCTGCAGTTGAAAATCCAAACATAACATTTGTTGGTGTTGTTCAAGCATCAACTGTACATTAAAACACTCTGCTCTTAACAAAGTCTGTCCTCAAAAGAAGCTAGTTAACAATATTTTAACATACAAGGGATTTATCAGAGCCTAACTGAACTGAAAGGATAATAATAATGCAACTCCAGGCATCTTAGTTTTCTAAATGGGAAAGGAAAAACCCAACTTGGCCCATTTTGATCATCCTGTCTTCATCTGAGGGTGTGTGTGTGTTGGGGGAGGGGGGCGTGCTGATGAACAGTTGTGAAGTTCACAGTCCAAAGTTACAGACTCACTCAAAAGCTTATAACTAATCATAATATTATGGCCGCACATTTCCATATACCTCACCACTGAATCAATAAATCCCTATTTACAATTCATTTTACCCAGTGCATCATATTTGGTTATAAAGGGGAAAAATTATAAGGCATACTAAAATGCAAAAACACAGTTTGAATGGGCAGAGCAAGCATCAGAACCTGACAAGGTAGAAATTTTGAAATTATCAGAGTATCAGCCAAAAACAGAGCAAATCTATAATTAACATGATAAGAAAAGTAAAAGTGTTAGTTGCTCACTGTGTCTAACTCTTGGTGACCCCATGGACTGTAACCTTCCAGGCTCCTCTGTCCATGGGACTCTCCAGGCAAGAATATTGGAGCGGATTTCCATTCTCTTCTCCAGGGGATGTTCTCGACCCAGGGATCGAACCCAGATCTCCTCCATTGCAGGCAGATTCTTTACCATCTGAGCTAACAGGGAAGCCCTTAACATAAGGTAGATAGCATATAAGAATATATGAATGATGTAAGCAAATAAATGAGAATCCTAAGAAAGAACCATAGCATTAATATTAGATTTTAAAATGGTCTAATAGAAACAAAGAATGTCTTTTATGCAATTAGTAGTTGTTGTTCTGGAGAAGGCAATGGCACCCCACTCCAGTACGCTTGCCTGGAAAATCCCATGGATGGAGGAGCCTGGTAGGCTGCAGTCCATGGGGTCAATAAGAGTCGGACATGACTGAGAGATTTCACTTTCACTTTTCACTTTCCACTTTCATGCATTGGAGGAGGAAATGGCAACCCACTCCAGTGTTCTTGCCTGGAGAGTCCCAGGGACCGGGTAGCCTGGTGGGCTGCCGTCTATGGGGTCATGCAGAGTCAGACACGAATGAAGCGACTTAGCAAAGTTGTTGTTCAGGCAGTAGCTCAGTTGTACTGAACTCTTTGAGACCCCACAGACTGCAGCACTCCAGGCTTTCCTGTCCTTCACAATCTCCCAGAGTTGGCTCAAACTCATGCCCATTGAATTGGTGATGTTATTCAACCATCTCATCTTCTGTCATCCCCTTCTCCTCCTCCCCTCAATCTTTCCCAGCATCAGAGTCTTTTCCAATGAGTCAGCTCTTCGCATCAGATGGCCAAAGTATTGGAGCTTCAGCTTCAGTCCTTTCAGTGGACATTCAAAGTCGATTTCCTTTAGGACTGAGTTGTTTTATCTCATTGTTATCTAAGGGATTCTCAAGAGTCTTCAGCACCACAATTTGAATTTACCAATTTTTAAGTGTTCAGCCTTGTTTATTGTCCAACTCTCACATCCATACATGACTAGTGGCAAAATCATAACTTTGACTATGCAGACCTTTGTTGGCAAAATTTAACTTCATGGCTGCAGTCACTGTCTGCAGTGACTTTGGAGCCCAAAAAAATAATTCTGTCACTGATCCCATTTTTTCCCCCATCTGTTTACCATAAAGTGATGGTACCAGATGCCATGATCTTCATTTTTTGAATGTCGAGTTTTAAGTCATTTTGTCACTCTCCTTTTTTCATCATGAGGCTCTTTAGTTCATCTTCACTTTCTGCCATTAGGGTGGTGTCATCTGCATATATGAAGTTATTGATAGTTCTCCAGGAAATCTTGATTCCAGCTTGAGCTTCATCCACTCTGGCATTTTGCATGATGTACTCTGCATATAAGTTTAAAAAGCAGAGTGACAATATATAGCCTTGACTACTCCTTTCCCAATTTGGAACCAGTCCATTGTTCCATTTCCGGTTCTAGCTGTTGCTTCTTGACCTGCATACAGATTTTTCAGGAGACAGGTAAGGTGATCTGGTATTCCCATCTCTTGAAGAATTTTCCACAGTCTGTTGTGATCCACAGAGTCAAAGGCTTTAGCAAAGCCGATGAGCCAGAAGTAGATGTTTTTCTGGACAAAATTGCAAAAAAAAAAAAAAAAATCTTGGAGTTTGAGGATATCTCAGTAGAAACTAGAAAGAAAAGAGAAAAAATACTGAGGACAAAAGAAAAAACAGAATACAATATCTGTGAACTGTGGACAGCTACAAAAGATATAACACACATGTAAGGGGAAAATCAGAAGGAGAAGAAAAAAATAACCTGAATAAATATATAAAACAATGATGACTGAGATCTTACCCAAATTAGTGTCAGAAACCAAACCTCATATCCAACAAGCTCTGAGAATACCATCCAAAATAAATACCAAAGTAACTACATGTGAGCATCTAATTTTTGACTGCAGAAAATCAAATAAAAATATTCTGAAACCAGTCAGAGGAAAGAAGAACCTTACCTACAGAGAAAGAAAGATAAGTTTTATATCTGACATCTTCTCAGAAAGAAACTGCATAAGCAAGAAGAAAACTGAGTAAAATATTTAGAAGTTGAGAGAAAATCAACACCAGCCTAGAATTCCGCAGCTTGCAAAATTGTCCATCAAGACTGCTACTGCTGCTACTGCTAAGTCACTTCAGTCTTGTCCGACTCTGTGCGACCCCATAGATGGCAGTCCACCAGGCTCCCCTGTCCCTGGGATTCTCCAGGCAAGAACACTGGAGTGGGATGCCATTGCCTTCTCCGCCATCAAGACTGAAGACATAAATCTTCCTCAGATAAACAAACCCGAGAGATTATTGCCAGTAATTGCCTATGTATGCTTATATAAAGTGAAACAAATTATAGTAAGGATATGAAGCATGGGAGGGAAGAAGCAAGGTTATTTTGCTATTATATTATACTCACTGCTGCTGCTGCTGCTAAGTCTCTGCAGTTGTGTCCAACTCTGTGCGACCCCATAGACGGTAGCCCACCAGGCTCCCCCGTCCCTGGGATTCTCCAGGCAAGAACACTGGAGTGGGTTGCCATTTCCTTCTCCAATGCATGAAGTGAACAGTCAAAGTGAAGTCGCTCAGTCGTGTCTGACTCTTTGTGACCCCAGGAATTGCAGCATGCCAGGCTCCTCCGTTCATGGGATTTTCCAGGCAAGAGTATACTCACACTACCCATCATATTGGGTATTTTTTTTTAAGTAGATATGGATAAGCTAAGTAGAAATGTACATTGGAAAGTTTAAAAACAAGCATAACTGGTATGCTACCTGAAAGAGTAAGCATAGAATCATATGAAACACTCAATTAAAATCACAAAATGAGTAGAAGACAAAAGCAGGGTAAAAGAACAGAACAGAAAATATAAAACACAATTAATATGGTAAATATTAATCCAGATATGTCAGTATGTCAATAATTAGTTTAAAAGACAGCTGTCTAAAAGTATTTATTAAAATGCAGATATTTTCACTCTGCCAAAAACTGACCCAGCTGCGTATTGTCTGTAAGAAACACAATTTAAATATAATTAAACACATGGGTTAAAAGTAAATGAATATAGGAAAAAAGACTGCTAGCGCTAATAAAAAAAATGTAGAAGTATACCAAACAATTTCACTCCTGGGCATATACCCAGGGGAAAAGAAAGCATAAATCAAAAAGATACAGTCACCTGAATATTTATTACATAACTATTTATAGTAGCCAGGACATGGAAGCAACCTAAATGTACATCAATGGATGAATGGATAAAAAAGATGTAGTAGATATACTCAATGAATTATTATTCCATTATAAAGAATGAAATAATGTAATTTACAGTAACATGAATGGATGTAGAGATCAACCTAAGTGAAATAAGTCAGACAGAGAGAAATAAATATCATAGTATATCACTTATATGTGGAATATTAAAAAAATGGTACATGCAAACTTATTTACAAAGCAGAGATAGTGTCACAGATGTAGAAAACCAACTTGTGGCTACGAAGGGGGAAGACTTTGAGGGATACCTTTGGAAATTGGGATTGACATATAGACTCTATTATATATAAAATAGATAACTAATAAGAACCTACAGTATAGCACAGGGAACTCTACTCAATATATGGAAAAATAAGCTAAAAAAAGTGGGCACATGTATATGTGTAACTGATTCACTTTGCTGCACACCTGAAACTTACATGGCATTATAAATCAACTGTACTCCAATAAAAATTAACTTTTTTAAAGTAAAAACAGCTGTTCTGTGCTTAGTTGCTCAGTTGTGTCTGATTCTTTGTGACCCTATGGACTGTAGCCTACTAGGTTCCTTTGTCCATGGGATTCTCCAAGCAAGAATACTGGAGTGGGTTGCCATGCCCTTTTCCAGGGGATCTTCCCAACCCAGTGACTGAACCCAGGTCTCCTGCATTGCAGGCAGATTCTTTACTATCTGAGCCACCAGGGAATCTCTAGGAATAGCTACTTTCAACAAATATAATTTCAGCAAGTGCATATTTTATAGTAAAGAAGGTTATCCATGATAAAGAAGGGCATTACATAATCATGAAATGATCAGTTTACTAAGTAGACATAACAATCCTTAATGTGTACCCTAAGAATGTACACACCTTAATCAATAATAGTTTATTGCTAAAAATTGTTAACCATCATCTAAGCCTTCAGTAAGCCACATTCTCTTTGCTAGTGGAGGGTCTTGCTTCAGAATTGATCATTGCTCACTATCAGGGTCGCTGAAGTTTGGGGTGGGTGTGTCAGTTTCTTATACTAAGACAGCAATGAGTTTTGCTACATCAAAGTCTCTTCCTTTCATGAATGATTTTCCTATAGAGAAAAAAAAATATTGTTTGAAAGCATTTTACCCACAGTAAAACATTTCAAAATTGAAGTCTATCCTCTCAAACTCTTCCTTTGCTTTATCAACTATGTAACATTCTGAGTCTTCTATTGTTATTTCAACCATCTTCATAGTATCTTCAGCAGAAGTAGATTTCACCTCAAGAAACTGTTTTCTATGCTCACATATAAGAAGCAACCCTTCATCTATTTTATCTTGAGATCCTAGAAATTCAGTCACATATTCAAGGTCCAACTCTAATTCTAGTTCTCTTGCTATTTCCGCCACATCTGTAGTTACTTCCTCCACTGAAGGCTTGGACTTCTTAAAGTCATCCATAAGGGTTGGAATCAACTTCTTTCAAACTCATGTTAATGCTGATAGTTTCACCTCCTCCCAAGAATCACAAATGTTCTTCATGACATTTAGAATGGTGAAACATCTCAAGTATGTTTTTTATTGGTTTTGTTCAAATCCATCAGTGGAATCACTATATATGACAGTTATAGACTTATAAATTGTATTTCCTCAATCAAAAGTCTTGAAAATTGGAGTGACTCCTTGATCCATGAGCTGGATAAAGGATGTTGTGTTACCAGACCCGAAAACAACATTAATTTCATTGTCCACCTCCATCTGAGTTCTTGGGTATTGTCAATGAGCAGTGATCTTTTGAATGTCTTTTTTTTTTTTAATTTATTTCTAAGCATTAGGTTTCAATAGTGGGCTTAAAATATTTAGCAAGCTATGATGTAAGGAGATGTGCTATTACCCAGGCTTTGCTGCTCTGTTTATACAGCATAGGAAGAAGAGATTTTTTTTCCCCTTCAGTCAGAGTAGTTTGTTACTAAGAGCATACTTCTTAATGATCCTAATATTTTCTAGATGGTAAATGAACAGTGGCTTAAACTTGAAGTTGCAGGATGCATTAGCTCCTAACAAGAGTGTCAGCCTGTTCTTTGAAGCCAGGCATTGACTTCTCCTCTCTAGCTATGAACATCTTAGATGGTGTTTTCTAACAGAAGGCTGTTTTATCTACACTGAAAATCAGTTGCTTATTGTAGCCATCTTCATTAATTATCTTAGTTAGATCATCTGAATAACTTGCTGCAGTCTCTAGATCAGCACATGCTGCTTCACTTTGCACTTTGATGTTGTGGAGGTGGCTTCTTTTCTTAAGCCTCAACTAGATTTTGGAACTAAACTAGCTTGAAACAATTCCTTCATATAAGTGAGAGAATTAGATTCATGCTCTGGATTAGATTTTGGTTTAAGAGAGTGATGTGGCTCGTTTGATCTCTCCAGACCGCTAAAACTTTCTCTGTATTAATAATAAGACTGTTTCACTTTCTCAATACTTGTGTATTCACTGGAATAGCACTTTTAACTTTTGTCAATAATTTTTTCTTTTCCATTCACAACTTTTCTAACTGTTGGCACAAGAGGACTAGTTTTTGGCCAGTCTTGACTTTCAACATGCCTTCCTCACTAAGCTTAATCATTTTTAGCTTTTAATTTTAAGTGAGAGGTGTGCAACTGTTCTTTTCTCTTGAATATTTGGATGCTATTGTAGGGTTATTAATTGGCCTAATTTCAATATTGCTCTGTCTCAGGGAATAGAAGAGGCCCAAAGAGAAATGGGGAGGGGAGCCAGGAAGAGCCTGTTTGTAGAACAGTCAGAACACACATTTGTCAATTAAGTTCACAGTCTTATACGAAAATATGACACAGAGAAATGAAGTGAGCAAATCTTGATTAAAAAATGATGCTGATAGACTGGCTCTGTGCAGAGTTGCATGGAACTTCAATTTGTCAAAAAATGAATATATGAAGTGCAATAATATAAAACATGCTTAAAGAAAATCCACTGTTCTAGTTGGAGACTTCAGCACCTTTTTACCAGAAATGGTCAGAGCCAACAGACACAAAAAATCCAAAATGACAGTTAAGCTCAGCACCACCAAATGGATATAAACAACATCTATACATGTCTTGGGATTCTCTGGTGGCTCAATTGGTAAAGAATCTGTGTGCAATACAGGATACCCAAGTTCGATCCCTGGGTTGGGAAGATTCCCAGGAGAAAAGCAGACAAGCCACTCCAGTATTCTTGCTTGGAGAATTCTATGGACAGAGGAGTCTGATGGGTTACAATCCATGGGGTCAAAAAGAGTCAGACACAAATGAGTGACTAACACACACATTGATGCCTTCATCCAACAACAGTAGAATATGCAATCTGTTAAGTTCATTGAAATGTTCATCAAGTTAGAATCAAGTTAGACCACATTGTGGAATATGAACAAATCTTGATAAATTAAAAGAGAGAGAGAGAGAAATCTTACAATGTTTATCTCTCAGGCAACAGTGAAATTATAAACTAGAAATCAATAAATGAAAGATATTTAGAAAATTCCAAAAATGTGGAAATCAAGCAATGCATTTCTAAATAGTACATTAGCCCAATAAATCTTGAGAGAAATTTAAAATATTTTGAGCTAAATGAAAGTAAAAAGAGGAAAAAAAAACTTATCAAAACTTGTGGTATAAAGCAAAAGCAATACTTGGAAGGAAATTGATAGACTGAATATACATGAAAGAAAAGAAGAAAAATATGAAATCAAAACTAAAATCCTAAGACTTCCTTCTTGGGAAACTAGACAAAGTAAAACCAAAGTAAGCAGGAAAAAAGTAATAATATCAGAAAAGATAGTAATGGAATTTGAAAAACAGGAAGAGAGACTTGATAAAGCAAAGGTCAAAATAATCAAATTAAAAGCTTCTGGTCAGGCTAACTAAAAACAAAGAGAGAGAATAAATTTTATTAATATCAGAAATAAAAGAGGAAATATCACTACACATTCAGTATGAATTAAAAGGGTAAAATAATACTGTAAACAATATAAAGTCCCAACATTTGATCACCTAGGTGAAGTGGTGATCAAATGTCATGTCTAATTTCATAGCAGACATAATGGCTAAACTCTCATTAGAAAAAAGAAACAATCCAATTAGTCCTAAATTTATTTCTTAAATGAATAAACAAAAAGCACCAGGCAAAAACAGAATCACCAGTGAGTTATAGCAACATATACACAATAAATTATTAGCAGTTCTCTACAGTTTATTTCAGAAGATAGAAGCAGACTTCCTAACTCATTCTATGAGGGCAGCATCACCCTAATACCAAAACCTGACAAAGACACTAAAGGAAAAATAAAAAATAAAAACAACTACAGATTATCTCTCATAAACAGATACAAAATCCTCAAGAGAATAGCAAAACATATCCATGAATATATAAAAGAATTGTATATTACCAAGTGAGTGGCATTGATCCCAGGTACATAAGGCTTGTTCATTTAAAAATCAATTAATGCCATCTAATATATGAACAAACTAAAGAAGAAAAATATCATGATCATATTAATAGATGCAGAAAAAAATGAAAAAACAAATCCAACAACTATTCTTGATAAAGACTCTCTGTAAACTAACAATAGAGGCAAAGGCCCTCACCTGAAAAGAATGATAACAAAAAAATCTACACAAATCCTACAGGTAACATCATACTTAATGATGAGAAACTAAAAGCTTTCCCACTAAGATCAGGAATAAGATTAGTATATTCCCTCTCACGATTCCTATCTAAAATTTTACTGGAAATCCTTGCTAATGCAAATGTGTATGTGTGTGTGTGTGTGTGTGTGTGTGTGTGTATATATATATATATATTATCATACATTAGCTTGAAAAGAAAAATAAATTGTCTTTTTTCACAGATGACATGATCAACTGTATAGAAAATCTAAAAGAATTGACAAGAAGTATTTTTTACTAATAAACACTTATAACAAGCTTGCAGAATACAGGGTGAATATGCAAAATCAATCAATAATAAGCAACATGGGCTTCCCAGGTGGTTCAATGGTAAAGAATCCACTCGCCAAACAGGAGGCGTGGGTTTGATTGCTGGGTCAGGAAGATCCCTTGGAGAAGTAAATGGCAATCCACTTCAGTATTCTTGTCTAGGAAATCCAAAGGTGGAAGGAGCCTGACGAGCTGGAATCCATGGGGTCACAAAGAGTTGGACATGACTCATTAACTAAACAACAGCAGCAATAAGCTATATAACCAATAAGCAAGAGGAATGTAAAATTAAATACACAATATCATTTACATTAACCTCTGACAAAATGAAATTCTTAGGTATAAACCTGACAAAATCTATATGAGGACACTACAAAATTCTGTTGAAAAAAAATCAGAGAAGATCTAAATAAATGGAAGAATATTTGTTTGGGTGAGGTATTCCATGTTTATGAATAGCAAGACTCAATATTGTCAAGATGCTAGTTTTCCATAAGTAATCTGTAAGTTCAAAGCAATCTCGATTATAACCTCAGCAAAATATTTTGTAGACATCCATAGACTGATTCCAAAATTTATATGGAAAAGAAAAAGACTTAGAATTGCCAACAGTATCAAAGAACAACAAATTTGGACAACTGACTCTAATCATCTTTGAGTGTTCAGTGCTCAGATATGTCTGACTCTTTGCAGCCCCAAGGACTGTAGCTTGACAGGCTTCTCTGTCGATGGGATTTTCCAGGCAAGAGTACTGGAGTGGATTGCTTTTCCCTATTCTAGGGGATCTTCCTGACTCAGGGATCAAATCTTCATCTTTAAAAATTATTATAAATCTATAGTTTCAAGACCATATGATAATGGTGAAAGAATAGACAAGTAGATCAATGGAACACAGTCTAGAGACCATACATAGACCCATATAAATATAGTCAACTGATCTTTCACAGAGAAGCAAAATAAATACAATGAATCAAAGATAATTATTATCAGCTAATGGTGCTGGAACAGCTAGACATTCTAATGCAAAATTGTGAACCTAGACATAGACACTATATCCTTCATATAAGTTAACTCAAAATGGATCATGGATGTAAATGTAAAATGAAAAAATATAAAACTTCTCAAGGTAACATAGAAGAAAATGTAGATGACTTTGGGGTTGTGATGACTTCTAGGTGTAACACAAAGAACACAACCTGTAAAAGAAATGATTCGTGAAAAGGACTCCATTTAAATTAAGACTGTCTGCCCTGCAAAATGCAATGTCAAAGAAAAAAGCAAAACAAGACTCTGTTTGGGAGAAAATATTGGAATAAACATGCATCTGGTATGAGACTTTTCCAAAATGTGCAAAGGACTCAAAACTGAACAATAAGTAAACAAGCAACCAGATTTTAAAATGAGCCAAAGACCTTAATAGCTATCTCACCAAAGAAGATATACAAATGACAAATAAGCATATTAAAAAATCTCTACATCATATGTCATCAAGGAAATTCAACATGATACCATTATGCTCTTATTTTAATGACCAAAATCCAGAACACTGACACCATATATTGGCAAGAATGTGAAACAACAGGAACTGTCATCTATTGAAGGTGAGAAGGCAAAATTGTACAGCCACTTTTAAGACATTTTGGAAGTTTCTTTAAAAAGTAAACACACTACTAACATATGATCCAGTAAATCACTCTCCTTGGTGTTTACTAAAAGGAGTTGAAAATGTATGCCTGAACAGAACTTGCACATGGATATTAAGCAGTTTTATTAATAATTTCCAAAACTTGGAAGCAACCACAATATTTTCCATTAGGTGAATAGATAAACTGTGGTACATCCAGATAATGGAAAGTTATTTAATGCTAAGAGGAAGTAAGTTATCAAACCATGAAAAGGCATAAAGGAAACTCAAATGCCTATTTTTCAATGACAGAAGCCATTCTGAAAAGCCACATACTGTGTGATTTCAACTATATGAAATTCTGGAAAAGACAAAATTTGAGAGTAAAAAAAGAAAGAAAGAAATCAATGCTTCTCAGGGTTTAGGTGGGAAAGAGATGAATAAAGATAACAGAATTTTTAGGGCTGTGTAAATACTCCATATGGTACAATAATAATGAATAGACACAACTATATATTTGTTCAAACTAATAGGATGTAGGATACCAGAGTAAACCTTTAACTATGAGCTTTGGGTGATAATGATCTGTGACTGGAGCTTCATCAGTTGTAACAAATGTACCATGCTCATGGTGATGTTGACAACAGGGAGGCCATCCATTGGAAGGAGCAGAAGATGTGTAGGAAATCCCTCTCACTTTTACAATGAACATAAAATTGCTTCAAAAATAATATATTGTGATAATGCACAAGAATACAACTGTGACTGCATAAAGATATTTACATTCTTGATTATATTAAATTAAGATATTCTCTTTGACTGCATGCTGAACAATTATAAGTCTGTTATATAGACTAATACATCATTATCCAAATGTTTATATAAAGAAGCAGACTAAAATGAACAAATCAAACATTATTCATTAAAGAATTTGAACAAATGCTACTAATTTTTTAAATAAAAATGCTCAAGCTTACAATAATCAGAGAAATAGAAATTGCATCCATTGAATTCGCTAAAAATATATAATTTCTGGAAATACTGTTAGGGAAGATAAGAACTAACAGGAACTCTTAAACACTGTTGTCTGAGATCAGTTTGATTCAGTTTAGTCGCTCAGTCGTATTCGACTCTTTGCAACCCCATGCAGCACGCCAGGCCTCCCTTACCATCCCCAGTTTACCCAAGTTCATGTCACTGCATTGGTGATGCCATCCAGCCATCTCATCCTCTGACACCCTCATATTCAGTATCTATGAATATAATGAATACGCTGTGTACATAAATAAATGAGTAAACAAGTTGTCTGAGATGAATATTGGTAAATCACTTTGGGAGAGTTATTTCACACTGTGATATGAAGTTGAAAATGAAGACGCACATGCCAGGCATAGTTTCTATCCATAATCCTTGAGTAACACTGCAAAAGAATGTTTATGAAGCATAATTTGTATTAGTAAAAATACAGGAAAGTATCCAAAGTCCATTGATGAGGATAATTATTTATTTTAGACAATGGAGTACTATCCAGCACTGAAACTTAATAGACCTTGTCTGTATATATATCAATGTGGGTGAGTCCAAGAAAATAATGATTGTTGTTGTTCAGTCACCCACTCGTGTTCGACTCTTTGTGACCTCACGGACTGCAGCACTCCAAGCCTCCAAGTCCCTCACCATCTCCCAGAGTTTACCCAAGTTCATGTCCACTGCATTGGTGATGCCATCCAGCCATCTTATCCTCTGATGCCCTCATATTCAGAATCTATGAATGCAATGAATATGATGAACATACAAATAAATAAGTAAAGAAATATAGAGAGCAGAATATTTTTTCTATAAATGGAACTTATGCAAAATATTCCCATTTTTATCTATGCTAATATATAACTATAGAAAAATGTTCATGTAAATAATAATGTTAGAAGGTATGACTATTAATGTTGGTTGTACATTGCTTTTGATATAGTCCATGTGGATTTCTAAAACTTTAAAATTTAAAAAATAAATTACATTTTATTTCAGATACTTCCTCTGCTTCATATCCTCAGTACAAACTCTCTTACTCTTATGCTTCAGAAAATGTACACATTCTCCATTTCTTTTTGCCAAGCACTTCTCTTTTATGTGGCAATAACATCTGCTCCCAGGGTGTCAGCTTTCAACTCTATGGAAATATCTTTGAAATCTACATCTCCAATCTAAACCACTACCTCTTTAATTCTGCATTTCCAGTTTCCTGTTTGTTACTACCAGCTGGGTGTCCTATTGACAACTTGAGGAGGAGTATTTTATTGCATAAGGATCAAACAAGGTTTAGCTAAAGCTCGATGAGCATGACTACAATTAGCATATAATGGTATGTAGTTTTTACTGTTCACTGGTTTTCCTACAGCTGTAGTGATTTATGAATCTCCTTTGTGATATATAATATATGGTAGATCATATGTTATATATATATATATATATATATGTGTATGTATTTCATATATTTACTATTTTATTTACAAAGCTTTTCCAGAATTCAAGAAGGAAGGAGTTTTTTATTCTTAAGGAGTAAAAATCTCATTTTAAACAGAATAAAACAAGATCGTAATCCAAATGCCCTGAAAAACTATTTTCAAATGTGTTAAATGTATTTGCTTCTTCAGAATACAAAGGATAAACTATTTCTTTAACTCATTCTATCCTGACTTGAATATCACCAACCAAGAAGAAGCTGAACTTATTTCTTTCCTCTGATTTTTCTACAGACTTTGTCCCTTTGGATTCTTAGTATTTAAGATTTAATACCCAGCCAAAGACAAACCAAAAACAAAAGCAAATTACTACATTTAATCTCGCTTCTCTAGCACACAAATGTCCATCAATTTTCATCTTGCACTTTTCTTTGTCACTTACAGCTTCTAACTTCTCTGAAAATATTTAATACTTAACTCACTGAATTCTATTATCAACTATATACTTAATCTGGTCTTTTAAGTTTTTAATAAGCTTTGAATTAAAACTTCAATCATTCCTTCTTAATGTGTCTCTTATTTAATCTATCAGATGTAATGCCAATACTATACATTTCTTCAAAACTCTTCCTTTTTACTGAATTTCCTGTTTAGTGCCTTTTTCTTCTATAAATGCTAATACTCAGCATACTTTTCTAATTCTGTTGGTGCACCAGTTTCTAAAATATTCTCTCCCAGATGGAATTAAGATTTAAAGGGAATTTTTTTTTCTTTACTGGGAAAGATATGACTTTTAGATATAACTGGTAATGATGATGCATTTCTTTGATTTGAGTAACAATGTATAACTAAAAAGAGAATTGAAGTCTATTTTAGACACCTTAAAGTTTTGCATAAAAACCAGCAAAAAACTAAGCCTGAGAGAGAAGAATGGAAAGTGTGTCACACAAAAGGAAAAACTCTAGGCCTTCTGAGGGTATGTTATGTTTAAGTGTACACAGTTTCGGAAATCTTCCCCTTTCTGTCCTCTTCCCCTAGACATCTCACTGTACTAATGCTGCTATGTGGAAGCTGCACCCCTCACTTCCCCCCTAGGAAGCTGCTACATTCACTGAAAAGAACTTGAATCTCACTCTCTTGGCATCTTTTGTGGGGCAACTTGTATAGCCAGCAGCATCTGCTGAATATCTATACTTTTCTTCATCTGATTTATCATGATCTCACAGAGAAGGAGTGAAATCCATGGTTTGCTTTTCAACAAAAGAAAGTGCAACAGAAAAAAAAAAATGGTGCTATAAAAATGGTGTTATGATGCCATAACAAAAACTTGAAAGATGTAATGCTGACTTTAGAATCATGCAGTGAACAGAAACATGATGAGTATCAATAAGGAAAAAAATTTGAAGGATAATGGAAAAAGAAAAAAGTTTCAGAAGCTAAGATTATTACATTGTTATGTAGTAGCAGAAAGTAGCAGAAAGTTTTACAATAGATCATTGACGGTAATGTGGAAAACAGAAAACATACCAAATAAACTCCATGATCCAGCTATGAGGGGTTTCTGCTTATGGCTCATGATAAAATTTTGAAGGAGATAATTTATGGACAAAACTCCTAAGATTCAGTTAGAATTGTTAAGGAATATATAGGGCTACAGCAGTCTTTCCATCAAGGAAGACATTTTCAAATAAATAATCTCAGAACACATGCCAAATAAATCCAAAGTAGTGCCAGAAAACTTGGTCCCTGGGAATACAGAGTGTGATTCAAAGGTCCTTTGTTAAATCCTCAGAAAGATTCAGAGCAAATCATAAAAACCTTCTCAGTTTAACAAAAAAGCCACCAAGAATCTAAGGAAATGTCCCACTGACTCACTTGCCTGGACAATGCTTCTAACCTCTTAAAAGCATTGTTCCATCACTGCCTTGAAGGAGACACCATGGTAGAAGATGTTTTTCTTCAAGATATTAGTAGGTGTAGCTTCTGTCCAGTAGCATGAGGCATGACATGACAAGATATGCCCGAAGTTTTTACAGGAATATTATCAGTTTTAAAGGAAATGGACAGAGAAAAGTCAAAGTGAAAATAGAACTTTGAATCTCTAAATTTCTACACATTGAAAACTATATATTAATTACACAATTTCAAAAAGAAACTAATTTTGATGAAAGCAGAAGTATGAATCAGAGGGGGAAAAAAGAACACAGAATGCAGAATTTGAAGCCAAAGGGAATTAATTTAAAGGACTGCACCCTAATCAAGTAATTGTCCAATACACACGCAGCTGCATCTTCAAGTTCAGTTCAGTTCACTTCAGTCGCTCAGTCGTGTTCGACTCTTTGCGACCCCATGATTTGCAGCACACCAGGCCTCCCTGTCCATTACCAACTCCCAGAGTTCACTCAGACCCATGTCCATCGAGTCAGTAATGCCATCCAGCCATCTCATCCTCTCTCGTCCCCTTCTCCTCCTGTCCCCAATCCTTACCAGCATCAGTCTTTTCCAATGAGTCAACTCTTCCCATGAGGTGGCCAAAGTACTGGAGTTTCAGTTTCAGCATCATTCCTTCCAAAGAAATCACAGGGCTGATCTCCTTCAGAATGGACTGGTAGGATCTCCTTGCAGTCCAAGGCACTCTTAAGAGTGTTCTCCAACACCACAGTTCAAAAGCATCAATTCTTTGGTGCTCAGCTTTCTTCACAGTCCAACTCTCACATCCATACATGACCACTGGAAAAACCATAGCCTTGACTAGACGGACCTTTGTTGGCAAAGTAATGTCTCTGTTTTTGAATATGCTATCTAGGTTGGTCATAACTTTCCTTGCAAGGAGTAAGCGTCTTTTAATTGCATGGCTGCATTCACCATCTGCAGTGACTTTGGAGCCCAAAAATAGAAAGTCTGACACTGTTTCCACCGTTTCCCCATCTATTTCCCATGAAGTGATGGGACCGGATGCCATGATCTTTGTTTTCTGAATGTTGAGCTTTAAGCCAATTTTTTCACTCTCCACTATCATTTTTATCAAGAGGCTTTTTAATTTCTCTTCACTTTCTGCCATAAGGGTGGTATCATTTGCATATCTGAGGTTCTTGATATTTCTCCTGGCAATCTTGATTCCACCTTGTGTTTCTTCCAGTCCAGCATTTCTCATGATGTACTCTATTTAAATAAGCAGGGTGACAATATACACCCTTGACGAACTCCTTTTCCTATTTGGAACCAGACTGTTGTTCCACTTCCAGTTCTAACTGTTGCTTCCTGATCTGCATACAGATTTCTCAAGAGGCAGGTCAGGTGGTCTGGTATTCCCATCTCTTTCAGAATTTTCCACAGTTTATTGTGATCCACACAGTCAAAGGCTTTGGCATAGTCAATAAAGCAGAAATAGATGTTTTTCTGGAACTCTCTTCCTTTTTCCATGATCCAGAGGATGTTGGCAATTTGATCTCTGGTTCCTCTGCCTTTTCTAAAACCAGCTTGAACATCTGGAAGTTCATGGTTCCCGTATTGACAAAGCCTAGCTTGGAGAATTTTGAGCATTACTTTACTAGTGTGTGACATGAATGCAATTGTGTGGTAGTTTGAGCATTCTTTGGCATTGCCTTTCTTTGGGATTGGAATGAAAACTGACCTTTTCCAGTCCTGTGGCCACTACTGAGTTTTCCAAATTTGCTGGCATACTGAGTGCAGCACTTTCACAGCATCATCTTTCAGGATTTGAAAGAGCTCAACTGGAATTCCACCACCTCCACTAGCTTTGTTCATAGTGATGCTTTCTAAGCCCCACTTGACTTCACATTCCAGGATGTCTGCCTCTAGGTCAGTGATCACACTTTCGTGATTATCTGGGTCGTGAAGATCTTTTTTGTACAGTTCTTCCGTGTATTCTTGCCACCTCTTCTTAATATCTTCTGCTTCTGTTAGGTCCATACCATTTCTGTCCTTTATCGAGCCCATCTTTGCATGAAATGTTCCCTTGGTATCTCTAATTTTCTTGGAGAGATCTCTAGTCTTTCCCATTCTGTTGTTTTCCTCTATTTCTTTGCTTTGACTGGTGAGGAAGTCTTTCTTATCTCTTCTTGCTTTCTTCGAAATTCTGAATTCAGATACTTACGTCTTTCCTTTTCTCCTTTGCTTTTCGCTTCTCTTCTTTTCACAGCTATTTGTAAGGCCTCCCCAGACAGCCATTTTGCTTTTTTGCATTTCTTTTCCATGGGGATGGTCTTGATCCCTGTCTCCTGTACAATGTCACGAACCTCATTCCATAGTTCATCAGGCACTATATCTATCAGATCTAGGCCCTTAAATCTATTTCTCACTTCCACTGTATAATCATAAGGGATTTGTTTTAGATCATACCTGAATGGTTTAGTGGTTTTCCCTACTTTCTTCAATTTAAGTTTGAATTTGGCAATAAGGAGTTCATGATCTGAGCCACAGTCAGCTCCTGGTCTTGTTTTTGTTGACTGTATAGAGCTTCTCCATCTTTGGCTGCAAAGAATATAATCAATCTGATTTCGATGATGACTATCTGGTGATGTCCATGTGTAGAGTCTTCTCTTTTGTTGTTGGAAGAGGGTGTTTGCTATGACCAGTGCATTTTCTTGGCAAAACTCCATTAGTCTTTGCCCTGCTTCATTCTGTATTCCAAGGCCAAATTTGCCTGTTACTCCAGGTGTTTCCTGACTTCCTACTTTTGCATTCCATTCCCCTATAATGAAAAAGACATCTTTTTTGGGTGTTAGTCCTAAAAGGTCTTGTAGGTATTCACAGAACCATTCAACTTCAGCTTCTCCAGTGTTACTGGTTGGGGCATAGACTTGGATTACTGTGATATTGAATGGTTTGCCTTGGAAACAAACAGAGATCATTTTGTTGTTTTTGAGATTGCATTCAAGTAATGCATTTTGGACTCTTTTGTTGATCATGATGGCTACTCCATTTCTTCTGAGGGATTCCTGCCTGCAGTAGTAGATATAATGGTCATCTGAGTTAAATTCACCCATTCCAGTCCATTTCAGTTCTCTGATTCCTAGAATGTCAACATTCACTCTTGCCATCTCTTGTTTGACCACTTCCAATTTGCCTTGATTCATGGACCTGACATTCCAGGTTCCTATGCAATATTGCTCTTTACAGCATCGTACCTTGCTTCTATCACCAGTCACATCCACAGCTGGGTATTGTTTTTGCTTTGGCTCCGTCCCTTCATTCTTTCTGGAGTTATTTCTCCACTGATCTCCAGTAGCATATTGAGCACCTAATGACCTGGGGAGTTCCTCTTTCAGTATCCTATCATTTTGCCTTTTCATACTGTTCATGGGGTTCTCAAGGCAAGAATAGTGAAGTGGTTTGCCATTCCATTCTCCAGTGGACCACATTCTGTCAAATCTCTCCACCATGACCCGCCCATCTTGGGTTGCCCCACAGGCATGGCTTAGTTTCATTGAGTTAGACAAGGCTGTAGTCCTAGTGTGATTAGATTGACCAGTTTTCTATGAGTATGGTTTCAGTGTGTCTGCCCTCTGATGCCCTCTTGCAACACCTACCATCCTACTTGGGTTTCTCTTACTTTGGGTGTTGGGTATCTGTTCACGGCTGCTCCAGCAAAGCGCAGCTGCTGCTCCTTACCTTGGACGAGGGGTATCTCCTCACCGCAGCCCTTCCTGACCTTCAACGTGGGATAGCTTCTCTAGGCCCTCCTGCACCCGTGCAGCCACTGCTCCTTGGATATGGGGTTGGTCCTTCCAGCCGCCGCCCCTGGCCTCAGGAATGGGGTAGCTTCTCTGGGCCGCCACCCCGTCCTCGGATTTGTGTAGCTCTTCTCGGCCATTCCTGCACCATTGCAGCCTGGCACTCTCGACCCCTGCCCCGACTTCAGACGTGGGGTAGCTCCTCTTCAGCCGCGCCACGCTTAGTGCACCGGTCGCAGCCGCTGCTGCCGCTGCAAGGACTAGTGACTGAATGTCTGTTTTCCTGCCACCATTTTTTCGGTGGAGAAAGAATGTCTATCACAGTTATCTTACCCAGATGACTAGCCTATGTTGAATGCAAGTGGAGCAGATAATTTCCCTCTTTCATTCATATGAACAAGAATTTTTGTTGTTCAGTTGCTCAATTGTGTCTGGACTGCAACACACTAGGCTTCTCTGTCCTTCACCATCTCCTGCAGCTTGTTCAAACTCATATCCTTAGAGTCAGTGATGCCATCCAACCATCTCATCTCTGTCATCCCCTTCTCTTCCTGCTCTCAAACTTTCCCTGTATCAGGGTCTTTTCTAATGAGTCAGTTCTTCATATCAGATGGCCAAAGTATTGGAGCTTCAGCTTCAGTATCAGTCCTTCTAATGAATATTTAGGGTTGTTTTCCTTTAGGGTTGACTAGTTTGATCTCTTTGCAGTCCAAGGGACTCCCAAGAGTCTTCTCCAACACCACAGTTGAAAAGCATCGATTCTTTGGTGCTCAGCCTCCTTTATGGTCCAACTCTCACATTCATACATGGCTATTGGACAAAATCATAGCTTTGACTATATGGACATTTATTGGCAAAGTAATGGCTCTTCTTTTTAATACATTGTTTAGATTTGCCATAGTTTTTCTTCCAAGGAGCAAGTGAACAAGAATAACCTCATCCAAGTATGTGAAACAAAGGTGAACATCTCTACCACACCCTCTATGATAGTTGGACCCCTGAGTCCATGAATATAATCAAATAAGTTTTGTTATGTCAGAGACTGTGTTATGAAGTATGTTTGTTGTGAAGCAATTGTTTAGACACTCACAATCTTCTCTACTATTTTTGATTTCCTTCATGATTATGGAGGAAGAGGCAGGAGAAGGGAGAATATTATAGAGATTTAAAAGTACTGCAAATAGAAATAACTGGCAACATAATTATTTCAGCATTTCTGGGCTGGTAAATCAAACCGGAAGCAAAGAAGGAACTATGTGGGATAATAAATCATAGCTTTCTAGTGTATCCCAAATATGGCTTCCTTATTACTCACCATTAATCAACATAACAGGTCTGAGAGATAGACATTAATTTTCTCTCTATATATAAAGTAACAAAGGTTTGTAGAAATGGAAAAGCCAGGAACGTTTGGCTGGAAAGCTTTGACTATTCTACTTCACCAAAATATTAACATTCAAGTAGCAGGTTGCATAAGACATCACTGATTCTATGGATATTCTGTGTCAGGAAGGAAACTGAACCTCTGAGGAAAAAGAATCTCTCCTACCTGCCAACGTGGAGAGATAGATTTAGGGAGAAAAAAAATGTAGGGATGACAAACCTGGAAACTTCCGTACTTTCATAAATACAGTTCCCAGAGGACTTTATGCACAGAGGGTAGAAGAAAGAGATAAGACACAATTGCCTTATCTCCTAATTTCTAATCTTGAGGTAGCAAAACTGAATCACTTCTCATTGCTATTATTGATTGTTTATCCCTCATAATTAAACAGAACATTTATTAATATCTTTTGAGGCCATTATTAGGCTATATTTAGGATCAGTTACTGGGTCATTCTTTCATTATTTTCCCTTAATCACATTAATATAATAATGATTATGCTATACTTTCTTATGAAAGTGAAAGTCACTCAGTTGTGTTCGACTTTGTGCGACCCCATGGACTGTACAGTCCATGGAAATTTCCTGGCCAGAATACTGGAGTAGGTTGCCTTTCCCTTCTCGAGGGGATCTTCCCAACCCAAGTATCCTAATTTGCAGGCTGATTCTTTACCAGCTGAGCCACAGAGAAGCCCAAGAATATTGGAATGAGTAGCGTACTCCTTCTCTAGCAAATCTTTCTGACCCAGGAATTGAACTGGGGTCTCCTGCATTGCAGGCAGATTCTTTACCAACTACCTACCAGGGAAGCCCTCAATTCAGTTCAGTCACTCAGTCGTGTCCAACTCTTTGTGAACCCATGAATCACAGCATGCCAGGCCTCCCTGCCCATCACCAACTCCCGGAGTTCACTCAAACTCATGTCCATCGAGTCGGTGATGACATTCACCCATCTCATCCTCTGTCATCCCTTGCTCCTCCTGCCCCCAATCCTTCCCAGCATCAGGGTCTTTTCCAACGGGTCAACTCTTTGCATGAGGTGGCCAAACTACTGGAGTTTCAGCTTTAGCATCAGTCCTTCAAATGAACACCCAGGACCAATCTTTATAATGGGCTGGTTGGATCTCCTTGTAGTCCTAGGGACTCTCAAGAGTCTTCTCCAACACCACAGTTCAAAAACATCAATTCTTTGGTGCTCAGTTTTTTTTCACAGTCCAACTCTCACATCCATACATGACCACTGGAAAAACCATAGCCATGACTAGACGGACCTGTGTTGGCAGAATAATGTCTCTGCTTTTCAATAGGCTATATAGGTTGGTCATAACTTTCCTTCCAAGGAGAAAGCGTCTTTTAATTTCATGGCTGCAATCACGATCTGAAGTGATTTTGGAGCACAGAAAAATAAAGTCTGACACTGTTTCCCCATCTATTTGCCATGAAGTGATGGGACCGGATGCCATGATCTTCATTTTCTGAATGTTGTGCTTTAAGTCAACTTTTTCACTCTCCTCTTTCACTTTCATCAAGAAGCTTTTTTAGTTCCTCTTCACTTTCTGTCATAAGGGTGGTGTCATCTGCATATCTGAGGTTATTGATATTTCTCCCAGCAATCTTAATTCCAGCTTGTGCTTCCTCCAGCCCAGTGTTTCTCATGATGTACCCTGTGTATTTGTTAAATAAGCAGGGTGACAATATACAGCCTTGACATACTCCTTTTCCATTTTGGAATAAGTCTGTTGTTCCATGTCCAGTTCTAACTGTTGAAACAGTGTCAGACTTTATTTATTTATTTATTTTTTTTTTGGACTCCAGAATCACTGCAGATGGTGATTGCAGCCATGAAATTAAAAGATGCTTACTCCTTGAAAGGAAAGTTAGGACGAACTTAGATAGCATATTCAAAAGCAGAGACATTACTTTGCCAACAAAGGTCCCTCTAGTCAAGGCTATGGTTTTTCCAGTAGTCATGTATGGATGTGAGAGTTGGATTGTGAAGAAGGCTGAGCACCGAAGAATTGATGCTTTTAAACTGTGGTGTTGGAGAAGACTCTTGAGAGTGCCCTGGACTGCAAGGAGATCCAACCAGTCCATTCTGAAGATCAGCCCTGGGATTTCTTTGGAAGGAATGATGCTAAATCTGAAACTCCAGTACTTTGGCCACCTCATGCAAAGAGTTGACTCATTGGAAAAGATTCTGATGCTGGTAGGGATTGGGGACAGGAGGAGAAGGGAATGAGAGAGGATGAGATGGCTGGATGGCATCACCAACTTGATGGACGTGAGTCTGAGTGAACTACAGGAGTTGGTGATGGACAGGGAGGCCTGGCATGCTGCAATTCATAGGGTCACAAAGAGTCAGACATGACTGAGTGACTGAACTGAACTGAACTGAACTTAATAATGGAATAAATGGTCATCTTCACTGATAGGGTTATTTTAAAATAAAAAGACATATTTCAAAATGATCATAGAAAATTAAATAAAGTTTTCTGCAAAATATGATGGATCTCAAATTTCTACAGATAGCACTAAAAGTAAATGAGTTTGAAAATGACTCATTTCTTTTTTTTTTGGGGGGGGGGGAGGGGGGAGAAAATGACTCATTTCTGTGCTCCCAACAAAGACAATATGTCATATTAAGAGATGATTTATCCAAAAATGTCTCATTTTCTTTTCTGCTTAATCTTTCAAAGCTATAAACCAGGCTACTTTATATAACCTTCCTTATTTTTTTTAATTTAAATATATTTATTTATAAAGTTGGGATAGGAAATGCTATTGTATTTTTCCCCTTCTTTAAATTTATTTTTTTAACTGCATAAAAATTGCTTTATGATTAACTTAAAGTTTGCTCTCATGTCCTATCTTTTGTAAATAGTGCTTCAGTGAATATTGGGTACATGTGTATTTTTGAGTTGTGGTTTTCTATGAATATAAACCCAGTAGTGGGATTGCTGGATTGTATGGCAGATTTATTTCTAGATTTTAAAAGAATGACCATACTGTTCTCCATAATGGCTCTATCAATTTACATTCCCACCAATAGTGTAGTAGGGCTCCCATTTTCCCACATAGTCTCCAGAATTTATTGTTTGTGGATTTTTTTGATAGTGGCCACTCTGACTGGTATAAGGTGATAACCTATTGTAGTTTTAATTTGCATTTCTCTAATAACTGGTAATGTTGAACATCATTTCATGTGTTTACTGGCTATCTGCATGTTTTCTTTGGAGAAATATCTGTTTAGGTCTTCTGCACATTTTTGATTGCACTGTTTGTTTTTCTGATATTGGGTTGTATGAGATGATTATATATTTTAGAGAAAAGTCATTTGTTAGTTGCTTCATTTGCAATTATTTTCTCCCATTCTGAGGGTTGTCTTTGAATTTTGTTTATTGTTTCTTATGCTGTGCAAAGAAATAAAAACTTACTTAGGTCCCATTTGTTCATTTTTGTTTTTATTTCCATTACTCTAGGAGGTGGGTAAAAGATGATAGTTCTGTGATTGTTGGAGTGCACTGCCGGTGTTTTCCTCTAAGAGATTTATAGTTTCTTGCATTACATTTAAGTCTTGAATCCATTTTGAATTTATTTTTGCCTGTGGTGTTAGGAGTGTTCTAGTTTTATTCTATCATATGTATCTATACATTTTCCCAGCACCATTTACTAAAGAGGCAGTCTTTTCTCCATTGTATATTCCTGCCTCTTTTGTCAAAGATAAGATGCTCAAAGGTGCTTGGGTTTAACTCTGGGGTTTCTGCCTTGTTTCATTGGTCTATATTTCTCTATTTTTGCCAGTACCATACTGTCTTGATGATTGTAGCTTTGTAGTATAGTATGTATAGTATAAAGTCAGAAAGAGTTCTTCTTCCAGCTTCATTTTTCCTTCTCATTATTACTTTGGCTATTTGGGGTCTTTTGGGTTTCCATGCAAATTGTGAAATTTTTTGTTCTAATTCTGTTGTAAATATCCTAGGTAGTTTGATAGGGATTCATTGAATTTGTAGATTGTTTAGGGTAGTATATTCATTTTCACAATATTGATTCTTTGTATCCAATAATACTGTGTATCTCTCCATCTGTTCGTGTCATCTTTCAATTTTTTCAGTGCCTTATAGTTTTCTGCATATAGTTCTTTGGTCTCTTTAGGTAAATTTATTCTTAAGTATTTTATTATTTTTGTTTTAATGGGGAGTGGGATGTTTTCCTTAAGTTCTCTTTCTGATTTTTCATTGTTAGTATATAAAAATACAAGAGGCTTCTGTATATTAATTTTATATCCTGTGACTTGACTTTAGCCATTGATAAGCTTTAATAATTTTCTAGTGGCATCTTCTATGTATAGTATCATGTCATCTACAAACAATGAGAGTTGTACTTCTTTTCCAATATGGATTTATTTCTTCTTCTTCTCTGACTGCTATGGCTAAGGCTTCCAAAATTATGTTGAATTATAGTGGTAAGAGGGGCACCCTTCTGTTGTTCCTGATCTTAAAATAAATGCTTTCAATTTTTCACCATTCAGAATGATATCCACCGTGGGTGTGTCATATGAGGCCATTATTATGTCGAGGTAGGTTCATTATATGCTTACTTTCTGGAGAGTTGTTGTTATAAATGGGTGTTGAATTTTGTTGAAAGCTTTCTCTGCAACTATTGTGATGATCATATAGTTTTTATCTTTCAGTTTGTTAATTTGGTATATCACATTGATTGATTTGCATATACAGAAGAATCCTTGCATTCCTAGGATAAATCTCCCAAAGTTAGAAGAAGGAAAGAAATAATGAAGATCAGAGGAGAAATAAATGAAAAAGAATAAAGGAGGTAATAAGAAACATCAATAAAACTTAAAGCTGATTCTTTAAGAAGATAAAAAAAATTGACAAGCCATTACACAGACTCATTAAGAAAGAGAAGTCTCAAATCAATAAAATTAGAAATGTAGAAGGAGAAATTACAACAGACAATACAGAAATACAGAGGATCATAAGAGACTACTACAAGCAATTATATGCCAATAAAATGGACAACCTAGAAGAAATGAAGAAATTCTTAGAAATGCATAACTTTCCAAGACAAAGCCAGGAAGAAATAGAAAATATGAATGGAGAAATCACAATCAAAAGAATCAAAAATGTAATCAAAATCCTTTCAACAAACAAAAACCCAGGGCCAGATGGCTTCGCAGGAGAATGTTTAGAGAAGAACTAACATCTATCCTATCCAAACTATTCCAAAAATTTGCAGAGAAAGGAAAGACTCCCAACTCATTCTACAAGGCCAGCATCACTGGTGATATCAAAACCAGTCAAAGATACCACCAACAAAGAAAATTACAGGTCCATATCACTGATAAAAGTAGATGCAGAAATCCTCAAGAAAATTCTAGCAAATAGGATCCAACAGCACAGTAAAAAGGATCACAAACCATGGTCTTCATTACTTTTGCTGGTTGGGTTCACTGGGAAGAAGTCTCTTGGAAGAAATTTTAGGGTTCAAGTTTGTTTGTAAGAACTGCTCCATCATCACTAGTTTGGAGCCTGGAGGAGTGTGATTTGGTTTAAAGAGAGGTCAAGATATTCTATGAACTATAATGCAACCTCAGATGATCCTATGGAGAGCTCAATAAATAAAATACCCTGTCCGATGCATTCCTTATGGGATACAGTTGAAAAGGTGAGGTCTTTCTCCTCCTTTGGCCTGTTGGTGAATGTTAGTGTCCCCCAGAAGCATGACTCTAGGCAGAGCTTCACTCTGCATTTGAGGAAATAAGCTGAAGCTCCAATACTTTGCCCACCTGATGCAAACAAAGACTCATGGAAAAGACCCTCATTCTGGGAAAGATTGAAGAGAGATAGAAGAGGGTGACAGAGGATGAGATGGTTGCATGGTATCACTGATTCCGTGGACATGAACTTTGGCAAACTCCAAGAGATGGTGAAGGAAAAGGGGGCCTGGTGTGCTATAGCCCATGGGGTTGAAAATAGAAAGACATGAGTCAGCAACTGAACAGCAGAAACCAAAGCCAGAGTTAGTGTATTTGCCAACTTGTGTTATTCCTTGAAGAATGTATGGCATAAGTATTTCAGGGTAGGAAATGGTTCTTTTACCTGTAGCATAGATGAGGATGATTTGGACAGTGTAACATGGATATCAAGCAGTAGGGTCTGGGATAAACACCTATTCTTTTGAACTTTCTGAATATTTCTTACTGCCATGCATGGTAACTTATTTGTGGTAGAGATAAGCCCAAGCCCAAAAGATTATCTGTAATATCTCAAAGCAGATTTTCTCCATTTAAATGAGCCATCTGTCCTATTTCTGGGTTTTAAAATAAGGTATATATCTGCCACTTATTTTCTCTTTTCTGGAGTTTCTAGATGTTTAATAAATTTCTCTCATTCTAGGATTATCATTGTTTTTGTTGTTCAGTTGCTAAGTCATGCCCAGCTCTTTGCAATCTCATGTAGCTTGCTGGGCTCCTCTGTCCCTTGCTATCTCCTGGAGTTAGCTAAAATTACTGTCCATTAAATTAGTGATGCTATACAAGTACCCCAGAGAAGGCAATGGCACCCCACTCCAGTACTCTTGCCTGGAAAGTCCCATAAACAGAGGGGCCTGGTAGGCTGCAGTCCATGGGGTCGCTAAGAGTCTAACACGACTAGGCGACTTCACTTTCACTTTTCACTTTCATGCATTGGAGAAGGAAATGGCAACCCACTCCAGTGTTCTTGCCTGGAGAATCCCAGGGATGGGGGAGCCTGGTGGGCTTTGGTCTATGGGGTCACACAGAGTCGGACACCACTGAAGTGACTTAGCATAGCATAGCATACAACTACTTCACCTTCTTCTATCCCCTTCTCCTTTTACTTTCAATCTTTCCCAGCATCAGGCTCTTTTCCAATGAATTGGCTCTTCACCTTAGTTGGCCAAAGTATTGGAGCTTCAGCTTCAGCATCTTTCCTGCCAATGAATATTCAGGGATGATTTCCTTTAGGATTGATCTCTTTGAAGTCCAAGGTATTCCCAAGAGTGTTCTCCAGCACCACAATTTGAAATAATCAATTCTTCAGCACTCAATCTTCTTTATGGTCCAACTCTCACATCCATGCAGGGCTACTGGAAAAACCACATCGTTGATTATATGAACCTTTGTTACAAAGTGATGCCTCAGCTTTTTGATATGCTCTCTAGGCTTGTCATAGCTTTCCTTCCATGTATCAACTGTCTTTTAATTTCCTGACTGTGGTCACCGTCTGTAGTGATTTTGGAGCTCAAGAAAATAAAAGCATAAGTACTTCCACGTTTTCCCCTTCTATTTACATGAAGTTTGGGACTGGATGCCACAACCTGAGTTTTCTGAATGTTGAGTTTCAAGTCAATTTTTTCACTATCCTCTTTCATCCTCATCAAGACACTCTTAGGTTTCTCTTCACTTTCTGCTGTTAAAGTTTTATCATCTACATACCTGAGACTGTTGATATTTATCCCAGCAATTCTGATTTCATCCTGTGATTCATCCAGCCCAGTCTTTCACATGATGTATTCTAAATATAAGTTAAATAAAACAGTGAAAATAGTGCTCCTTGTTATACTCCTTTCTCAGTTTTTTTACCAATCAGTTATTCCATGACTGGTTCTAACTTCTTGACCTGCAAGTTTTTCAGGAAGCAGCAAAGATGTTGTGGCACTCTAATCTCTTTAAGAATTTTCCACAGTTGGTTGTGATCCACACAGTTAAAGACTTTAGTATAATAAATGAAACAGAAGTAGATGCTTTTTTTCCCTGGAATTTCTTTGCTTTCGCTATGATTCAACAAATGTTGGCAATTTGATTTCTGGTTTCTCTGCCTTTTCTAAATCCAGCTTGTACATCTTGAAGCTACCAGTTCACATACTTCTCAGGGCTACCTTGAAAGATTTTGAGCATTATCTTGCTAGCATGTGACTTGAGTGAAATTGTACTGTACTTTGAACATCCTTTGGCATTGCCCTTCTTTGGGATTGGAATGAAAACTGACATTTTCCAGTCCTGCAGTCACTGCTGCATTTTCCAAATTTGTGGACATATTGAGTGCAACACTTTAACAACATCATCTTTTGAGATTTTAAATAGCTCAACTGGAATTCCATCAGCTCCACAAGCTTTGTTTGTAGTAATGCTTCCTGCCTTGATTTCATAGTCTAGGATGTCTGGCTCTAGGTGAGTGATCACACCATCGTGATTATCTGGGTCATTAAGAACTGTATTTGTATTGTTCTTCTGTGTATTCTTGCCATTCTTCTTAATCTCTTCTGCTTCTGGACCTATTAAAAATCCCTAAGCTTAAAATAAATTTTTATCATGAATGGCTATCCATATTGAACCAATCATAGAAAAGTCAGCTCTATCAATTCTTATACAAGAGCCTTCTAGTTAAAATAGTCAGAGTAACAGAGCCTGTGAAGCTGATTTTAGACTCTCCATGCTACCAATGGAGCTATGGCCTTTTTGTGTAGAGTGAATGACAGGTAATAATTAACTCAAATTGCAATTATGCATTCACCAGTACTAATCAAAACCTTTTTTTGAATAGGGTCTGAAATGATACCTAAGGCATTTAAAAATGTTATAGCTTTCACAGCTTGATCTCAGCACTCATTCCATGACACATAATCATAATTTTTAAAAATATATTGCCCAATAGTTATTAAATGATTTTTAAGTGAATAAAAATGCAATCAATATAATGATGGTTACTTACTTTCTTATGAAATTGTTACTGCAAGGAGATCCAACCAGTCCATTCTGAAGGAGATAAGCCCTGGGATTTTTTTGGAGGGACTGATGCTGAAGCTGAAACTCTAGTACTTTGGCCACCTCATGTGAAGAGTTGACTCATTGGAAAAGACTCTGATGCTGCGAGAGATTGGGGGCAGGGGGAGAAGGGGATGACAGAGGATGAGATGGCTGGATGGCATCACTGACTCGATGGACGTGAGTCTGAGTGAGCTCTGGGAGTTGGTGATGGACAGGGAGGCCTGGCATGCTGCAATTCATGGGGTCGCAAAGAGTCGGACACAACTGAGTGACTGAACTGAATGCTAATTAAAAAATGAATGCAGTGACATAAATTTAAAACTGGACATGGAACAACAAACTGGTTCCAAATAGGAAAAGAAGTAAGTCAAGGATGCATATTGTCACCCTGCTTATATTTAAAAAAAAAAAAAAATCCATAAATTTGTTCCCAATTAAATTTCCCAATTTCATTGTTCCCAGTGAAATTTCTGTGTGTGTATGGAGATAAGTGTTGGTGATCATTTGTGACTGTCACTGAGTAGTCAGATCCCCCTCGCCCCAATCCCCATTCAGAGTACCTTGCAGGACTGTGCTTCCTGACTGGTTCTGACCAATGAGATATAGTATGTCACTACCAGCCTAAGGATATAGTGGCCATTGTGAGGCCTTCCAGGAAAAGACCTCTTTTCTCTCACTGATGGTGACAGGAATTATTGGGGTTGGTAGCTGTTCCATCAGCTGATGTCCCTCAGTCGCTGTGAAGAGCACTGTTCTATAGGCCTGTGACAAGCACAAGGAACAATTATGGCCCTAAGGATCAATAGCTATGATCAATAAAGGATCAATAGCTAGGCCTCTGCTTCACTGTGGTTGACATTGGTGGTTATTATCTGCCATAACATTAACTGGTATGAATGTCCTAGCTCTTACACTGGGAAAAGACCTTAGAAGAGTGGTAATATTAAAAAAAAAAAAAAAATAGAGGTAAAGTAACTCACTACCACAAACAGGAATACTAGGATGCAGTCATATTATACAAAAATGAAAGAACTTTTTTGTGAGAGGGATCTGGGGAAGGTTGTGTCATAGGCTATGAATGAAGACATGAGTGTGGAGTATGTGATGTATGTAAATTTGGTGCCCTCAGCCTTACTGACTTGTAAGTCTCGTGTATCGTACATTGTCTTAACTTCACTGCTTGGAAGCAACCCCACAAAGAGGCAATCAAGGGCAGGAGAAAGGCCCCAGCTCCCTTCCCACAAAGGAATCAGCCATGGACGCTGACTCCAGAGGGCTGGGCAATGAAAGGCAGGGAGGTTAGAGCTGGGCCCACAGAAAATGAGTCCCTTTGCAAGACAGCCATGAACTAAGTGATTCATAAGACTTGTTAAATTTACTGGAGAAGTTCAACTGAGCCATTTTCTCATATATCATAATGCTATGTGGCATTTGCTCAATGTCAAGAAAATATCTACCTAGGTAGATATAGACTTAACTACATATATTTCCCAACCAGAAAAATTCACATAGATCTTGGCTCCTCCCCAAACTCTTTGAAGCAGTTCCTCAGAGCTATCAAGAGTCTGTTTTGGGGTCTACAGTTTTCAGTAATGTTTGTGAATAGAATAAGCCTGAAGCTATCACACCATGAATTTTTCTTTAAGTGGACAAATCCTACTTCCAAGTTTACATGAAATTCATCCCCAAGTTTGCATGAAGCGTGTTCAAGCAGGAACTGAGATTCAGGAATTGACATTGAGCAAGTGCAACATAGAATGAAGTCCACGCAGACTTGTTTTTAAGTGGTGGAAAAAATGCATGATTTTCTAGAAGACAGTCATGATTCAAGCCATACCAACATGTGAGATGCTATAAACATCTGAACAAATCTGACTATTTCAATAAGATCTTTAGAAGAGCTAGACAAAACATCTGTCTGTCTAGGTGCATGCTCAGTTGTGTCCTACTCTTTGCTACAGCCCACCAAGTTCCTCTGTCCTCGGGACTTTCCAGACAAGAATACTGAAATGGGTTGCCATTGCCTTCCAGAGGATCTTCCCAACTCAGAGAATGAACCCATTGTTCACTGCACCTCCCACACTGTCAGGCAGATTTCTTTACTACTGAGCCACCTGGGAAATCCTAGACATAGCATGCATATAGGTAATTAATTCAGGATGGGTTTCCCAAATGGTGCTAGGGGTAAAGAACCTACCTGCCACTGCAGGAAATGTCAGAGATTTGGTTTGGATCTCTGCGTTGAGATCTCCCAGAGGTGGTCATGGCAACCCACTCCAGTATTCTTTCCTGGAGAATCCCATGGATAGAAGAGTCTGGCATGCTACAGTCCGTAGGGTCACACAGAGTCAGATACATGACTGAAGGGACTTAGCACGCACTAGGTTGATGATTACTGATAGTTATAAAGGACAGATTCCTCAAGGTAATGATGTTAATGTCTTTCTATTTATAGGGAGATACAAGAATGTAGGGTCACTGACACTCTTCTTAAGGTGTGCATCTATTTATTTAAGGACCTATTTATCAGAAGCATGGAATACCTCATCCTAAATTTCCCTCAAGGCACCCTGTTAGTGAGGCAACTGCAGTGGGTTGTGATTTAACCCTTCATTCACTGGGATGATGAGCAACTATAATTGTTTTTTTGTTTTGTTTTGTTTTTTCTTTTTTTCCACAGACTTCATAGTAAAATTAGACTTGGTAGTCAAGAGATGAGTTTCTGAATGTGGTGTAAATGTCATGTCCCTGATCCTACTCTGAAAACTAGCTTTATCAAACTGGAGTGTGACACTATTGAAAAAAAAAGTAAATTAAATTTGTGTAATCATATTTATTAAGGCATTTGTAAAAGTTTACATAAAATTCAAAACTCTGTCATCTACAAAAATATGACTATAAAAAATGAGGTACAAACAGTTGTTTTATTTTAGGTGCTCATCTATTGTGTATAGCATACAAAATTATAAACCTTGAAATTAATTTCATTTCTGAAGTTTTTTGAAATATATTTTTTTAAAATATTAGGGCTTCCTCGTAACTCGGCTGATAAAGAATCCACCTGCAATGCAGGAGACTCTGGTTTGATTCCTGGGTTGGGAAGATCCTCTGGAGAAGAGATTGGCTACTCACTCCAGTATTCTTGGGCTTCCCTGATGGCTCAGCTAATAAAGAATCCACTTGCAATGCGGGAGACCTGGGTTCAATCCTTGGGTTGGGAAGATCCCCTGAAGAAAGGAACAGCTTCCCACTCTAGTATTCTGGCCTGGAAAATTCCATGGACTGTATAGTTCATGGGGTCAGAAAGAGTTCGACATGACTGAGTGACTTTCACTTTCAATATTACACGATACATTTTTTAAGTGTGTGTCAACTTATGAAACATAACGTGAGAGTTGCGAGTTAGTTTTATTTGGGGCAACATAAGGATTGCATCCCGGAGAGACAGCACCTCACATAGCTCTGAGAAACTGTTCCAAAAATGTAGGGGAGGACAGTATATATGCGATTTTGGTAAAGGGAGTGTACGTACAATCAAGCACATTTATTTTTTAGAAAGTTTCTTCTGGTCTTGTGAAGCTTTTGCTAGTATGAGAAACAGTCATCATCATGAAGGATTTTAGCGGTTTTTCTAGACATGAGGAGATACAAAAATTGAGCTAATAAAATCAGCTTCTGTCTTATATCCGACTATCTGAAGACCTGCCCTGCCAGTTTTCTGGGAGAGCAGAGTGCTTCATTTCTGCTGTCCACCCTTAACTCCTTTGGGGCGTGTTGGAGGTCAGCAGCTACAGCATCACAGGATTTAATCCTTGTAGAAATAGATGGGAAGCATCCACGGCAAGAGCCAATTTGTGCCTGACGTGTTTTCAATGGAAACCATCAAACACAGACTAGAGAGGAGAGCATAATGAATTGTCAGGCAAATCTCACTAGTTAAATTGCTACAGACCTCAGTAATTATTATTTTCATTTATAACCATGTATCATCCACTTAGCATGCTTTCTTACCCTCTGGCTCTCTATTTCTCTGTCTTTCCCTCCATCCCTCCCCTTTACTTTATTTTACCCTATATTTTGTCTATTTTTGGCTAGAGTGTTTTAAAGAAAATGCAACCATAACCAAGGAATTTTACTTTTTACAAATAGAAACTTGCAATTACTGCAACAACAAAATTAGCAGTACTTATTAATATCAGCTAATACTTTCTGAACCTCTTTGATTGTCCTAAAAGTGTATTATTTAGAGTTGTCTAATAAGAATCTCTTGCCTGGAAAATCCCATGGACGGAGGAGCCTGGTAGGCTGCAGTCCATGGGGTCGCTAAGAGTCAAAAACGACTGAGCGACTTCACTTTCACTTTTCACTTTCATGCATTGGAGGAGGAAATGGCAACCCACTCCAGTGTTCTTGCCTGGAGAATCCCAGGGATGGCGGAGCCTGGTGGGCCGCCGTCTATGGGGTCACACAGAGTCGGGCACGACTGAAGCGACTTAGCAGCAGCAGCACCAGGAAGAATCAGGATTCTAACAATATCTACGCACAGCATTTATTTGGTATGTTTCTTAAGTCTTTTTAATCTATAAGCATTACCCCACAAGCCCCTATTTGTTTATATAATGAATAAGAAATCCACTCATTTGTCCTCCAGAATTTTCCACACTCTAATTTGAGTTGATTGCATCCTTTTGCTATTGAATTTTTCCTCTACCTTATGCATTTCCTGTAAACTAGTCATTAGATCCAGAGGTTTAAAGTCAATTCAGATTCAATTAAGTGTTATTTTGTACTTCTTAAGGCATCATATCCAGACACACATACTGTCTACTCACCCTACTTTAATAGATTGATCAGGGCTTTCCCATAGTTTTGTTTCAATTCTTCCATTATAAAATTCTGCATCAATTTTCAGTCTAATGTTTTCTGAAGATAGTAGTGATTGTTTCCTGGATTCATTTTTTACTTAGAGAATGATGGTATTTAAATTTTATTGTTTTTCTATATCTCCTAGATATAATTATTATTTAAAGTGGAGATTCCCTTCATCAGTCCTTTGGAACTTTAAAAGATATACTCAGTAAATCCAGGGTAAATAATCAGCCTCCCCTCTTCTAAATCAACTTTGGGGCTTTCCTGATGGCTCAGTTGGTAAAGAATCTGCCTGCAGTGGAGGCGACCCAAGTTCGATTCCTGCATAGGAAAGATCCCCTGGAGAAAGGAATTGCTACCCATTTTGGTGGTCCTGCCATAAGAATCCATGGGTAGAGGAGCCTAGCACAGTAAATGGGGTTGCAAAGAATCAGACACAACTGAGCAACTAATACTTTCACTTTCAGAGCAATAAGTTGGTGCCTAGCAACATTCAAAGAACTGACTTATTGCATTTTTAAAATGCTACTTTAAAACTGGGCACCTTAGCAGTGATCGTCACTCCTTCCTCATTGATTAGGAAACTGTGACGTGGTTATTCCTGTCCTCCTCGTTTCCCCTAATTCCAATACTCTTATGATTTCCCATTGCATTTAATAAGAAATATGTTACAACTGCTTGTAAGAATTTTGAAGTATGAGAAGATATTGAGAAACTCATAAATATTGATCTTGTTTTTTAATTAACTACATTGAATGACTAATACACTAGGAGTCATTTCTCTTGGAGGAAATAGCCCAGATTAACAGAGAACATGTCAATTCATAAATACAGATGTTATAAAATTTTTTTTAGCTGCTAAGTTTGCAGAGATGGTGAATATGATTTAAAACAGTTGACACAGTCAATGATAAAGAAAAAAAATAATGTAAATGCTGGCAGACAACTTTTAAAATATGAAAAACTATCATACGGGAATACCTTGAATGGCATCATCTAAAACAGGTTTAAATCAACTGATGTAATAGGAAATCCAAGATTGGCTTAAATATTATTTCTTTAAATGCATCTTGCCTCCTGAAATAAATTAATCATTGAAAATTCACATAGGCTCGTTCTCTCATTTTTAAATATGTTCATGACTTGTGATTGAATTATCTCTACCTTCTGTTCATTGAACTTGAATAGATTCAATTCAGTTCAGTTCAGTCGCTCAGTCGAGTCCGATTTTTTGTGACCTCATGAATCACAACACACCAGGCCTCCCTGTCCATCACCAACTCCCGGAGTTCACTCAGACTCACGTCCATCAAGTCGGTGATGCCATCCAGCCACCTCATTTTCTGTCATCCCTTTCTTCTCCTGCCCCCAATCCCTCCCAGCATCAGAGTCTTTTCCAATGAGTCAACTCTTCGCATGAGGTGGCCAAAGTACTGGAGTTTCAGCTTTAGCATTGTTCCTTCCAAAGAAATCCCAGGGCTGATCTCCTTCAGAATGGACGAGTTGGATCTCCTTGCAGTCCAAGGGACTCTCAAGAGTCTTCTCCAACACCACAGTTCAAAAGCATCAATTCTTCTGTGCTCAGCCTTCACAGTCCAACTCACATCCATACATGACCACTGGAAAAACCATAGCCTTGACTAGATGGACCTTTGTTGGCAAAGTAGTCTCTGCTTCTGAATATGCTATCTAGGTTGGTCATAACTTTTTTCCCAAGGAGTAAGCATCTTTTAATTTCATGGCTGCAGTCACAATCTGCAGTGATTTTGGAGCCCCCAAAAATGAAGTCTGACACTGTTTCCACTGTTCCCCATCTATTTGCCATGAAGTGATGGGACCAGATGTCATGATCTTCATTTTCTGAATGTTGAGCTTTAAGCCAACTTTTTCACTCCCCACTTTCACTTTTATCAAGAGGCTTTTTAGTTCCTCTTCACTTTCTGCCATAAGGGTGGTGTCATCTGCATATCTGAGGTTCTTGATATTTCTCCCGGCAATCTTGATTCCAGCTTGTGCTTCTTCCAGCCCAGCGTTTCTCATGATGTACTCTGCATACAAGTTAAATAATCAGGGTGACAATATACAGCATTGACATACTCCTCTTCCTATTTGGAACCATTCTGTTGTTCCACGTCCAGTTTTTACTGTTGGTTCCTGAATAGATTAGTAGCTTATAATTTAGAAAATTTGAGTAAGTAGCATTTGGAATAACTAAAGTTCTTACCTGGCTTCTAATTTCTGGCATCCTATTAAGAACATTAAAATTACTTTGCTTTCCTTGTTTTGAGTTCAGGGTTTCTTATATCACAGAATAGCATAAATGGCAATCCACTGATGTCCTTTACTCAGCATTTTCTTTCACTTATCACATACTGAGGTTTATTTTTAAGTGCAGTTTTACTCTTTTTCCTCATCCACAGTGGTCAGCACTTTGCACACTATTTATTCTGTACTTCAGAAAAACATTAACCAGCACTTCTTGCTTCTTCAGGGACCAAGTTCTATCAGAAGGAGGACATTGTTATCAGCTGAAATTTACTCAAAAATATAAATATTTCAACTGGTATTTTTGCTGCATTTCATATTTTGGAATTGAGAGTTGTTCTGACAAAAATAGTAAGATGCCAAAAGTATATCTGGATAATTTGAAAAGGAAAAATTTCTGGTTGTACATTTGTACAATTTCTGTGACTCAAACAAACAAATACAAAGTTTAAAGATAAGTGAAGTTCAAAAACTCTAACCTTCTCTCCTACTGTCAGGATATTTCAAAAAGAAGAATCAGGATATTTCAATACGAAGTTTCTCTTTGATTTACTTTTATGCATGCAAAGAAATCCTATAAATGCTAAAAATTTATTTTTTTAATTTATTTATTTTAATTAGAGGCTAATTACTTAATAATATTGTAATTTTTTGCCATACATCAACATGAATCCACCACAGGTGTACTTTTAAACAAATGAATTAATCATTCTATTCCAACTTTGAAATAAAAATGTGTTTTTGACATTAAGACTCCTTTTTTCTACTTGTACTAGCTTTGCTTTGTCAGAATTCTGCCCCTCTTTCCACCAAAAATTCCATCAAATTGGGAGACATTTTTATTTGATAAATCTATGCCAATATTCCTCAGAAGAGTTTTCTCAGGAGACATATATTACTATATAACAAAAGGCTTTTCTTCAGATGTACACAGATGAGGGAACATTATTAATCATTAAACATATTTTCCCAAAAAAAATGCTTATTATAGTATTTTCTTGTTAATCAGGATAAAGTAATTCTTTAATGACATTTTTTTCCATCCAACTTTGAAAATAAATGTATGGAACAGATAGTGGGTTCATGTGAAATGCAGCAATTCATGCATTAAACTTCTAGTCTTGGATTTTATGTGCAGTCCCTGAAACTGACCCTATTGACATCAGTAAGTACCCCATTGATGGGTGTATATAGTCCTGTGATCATTCTTAAATATATTCATTAGAAAATGTGCTTTGGAAAAAAAATGGGATCTAGTAATAATTAAAAGCTAGTTTGAAAGAGAGAAAGTGGAAGTGAAAGTCACTAGGTCTTGTCCAACTCTTTGCAACCCCGTGGACTATACTGTCTATGGAATTCTCCAGGCTAGAATACTTGAGTGGGCAGCCTTTCTCTTCTCCAGGGATCTTCCCAATCCAGGGATCGAATCCAGGTCTCCCATATTGCAGGCAGATTCTTTACCAGCTGAGCCACAAGGAAAGCCCCAAAGTTAGTTTATCACCTATTTTTTGTACTCTACAAATGACCTGCTCTGCCATTATAGCAAATTAATTTTTATATTTTTAAAACACCATAATGATGAGATGGCTGGATGGCATCACCAACTCGATGGACTTGAGTCTGAGTGAACTCCGGGAGTTGGTGATGGACAGGAAGGCCTGGCGTGCTGCGATTCATGGGGTCGCAAAGAGTCGGACACGACTGAGCGACTGAACTGAACTGAACTGAATGAATGATAACATTTTCTGTAACTTCAGCTAGTAAACACAATGCCACTTGTAGGGTTCACACACAAATAATATAGACTCATGTGTGTAGGTGCAAGTATATCCACACATATACACTGAAAAGTAGTTGCCAATCTGTTCTTTATATCTGCAGATGAAGCTGACCTGTCTATTATGGTTCCCAGAACAATATACCTATTTCATCACACACTGAACTAACTTAACATTTCTTCACACCAAAGTGTTTTTCTGTCTTTGAACAATTTTGGAATCACTTCCTATAATTATGTATGAGTTATTAACAATGGTTATATTTCTTAGTGATGTATCCATTAATTAAAAGTGAAATAATTTATATTAATGCTGCAATAAAAACATTCAGAAGAAAATTTTTATTTAACTTAGTTGGGAGTTTACCAGAAATTGCAGTAAATAGAATGATTTGCTCTGAAAATTCCTTAGTCCTTTAGTAAGTCTATAAAGAGGGAAAATAAATAACCCAACTACAGCGTGCTGATTTGGGACATACATGATTTGGAATCATTAATAGTAGAATAGAATTATGAGAGTCAGTGAAACAAAGGCCTAACAGATGACTACAATGTCAGGTCCACTTCAGAATCAAGCTCACAACTCTGATAGATTTTCAATCACGGCAGGTGTTTTGACTGTTATCAAATTTTGTATGAGTGAAATCATATAATAAATACTCTCTTTGCCATCTGTTCTTTTTGCTCAATACAATAACGAGATTTGAAGCAAGTTGTTGAGTACATCAGCAGACTTTTTCCTTTTGCTTACTAACATTTAATTGCATGAATATTAAGCAACTTGCTAGACTATCATTCTGTTGATGGAGATTTGGGTGACTTACAGTCTGGAGTAGTTATGAATGAAGTTACTATAGGCATCCATTCACCAGTTGGTTGACAAACATAACTTCATATTTATTGGTAAATGCAAAGAAATATGAGTGCTGGGACAAAAATTAAATGAACATTTTTCTTTCAAAGTGCCAAATTGTATTCCAAATTTGTACAGTTTTACAGTCTCACCAGTAATAAATATAAATTTCAATTGCTCTGTCTACTGGCTAGTGTTGTGTTGTCAGACTAATTATGACCATTGTTGTGAGTGGAAATGGTTTATCTCTGTAGTTTTTATTTGCATTTATCAGATGACTAATTATTTTAAAATACGTTTTATGTATCTTCTTTGTGAAGTATTTCTTCAAATTGTGTGCCTACATTTTATAGATGTTCTTTGATTTTATTATTGCCTTGTATATATTCTTTATATAGTGTGTATGCAAGATTTGCCATACACATAGGGCAGTTATTTTCTCCCATTCTGTTGCTTGCTTTTCATTTTACTAACACATTTTTATTTGTTTGGGAGTATTATATAAATAAAGGGCTTCCCTGGTGGCTCAGATGGTAAAGCATCTGCCTACAATGCGGGAGACTGGGGTTCGATCCCTGGGTCAAGAAGATCCCCTGGAGAAGGAAATGGCAACCTACTCCAGTACTCTTGCTTGGAGAATCCCATGGATGGAGGAGGCTGGTGGGCTACAGTCCACGGGGTCACAAAGAGTCAGACACGACTGAGCAACTTCACTTCACTTCATAATACAAATACAGTAAGAAATATAATCTAAATACAATAAAATATACTATAGTTTTTCCAGTAGTCATGTGTGGAGCCATAAAGAAGGCTAAGCTATGAAGAACTGATGCTTTTTAATTGTTGGGCTGGAGAACACTCTTGAGAGTCCCTTGGACAGCAAGATCAAACACATTACTCCTAAAGGAAATCAACCCTGTATATTCATTGGAAGGACTGATGCTGAAGCTCCAATACTTTGGTCACTTAGTGTGAAGAGTCGACTCATTGGAAAAGATGCAGATGCTGGGAAAGATTGAGGGCAAGAAGAGAAAGGGGCAACAGAGGATGACATGGTTGAATGGCATCACTGACTCAACGGACATGAGTTTGACCAAACTCTGGGAGACAGTGAAGGACAGGGAAGCCTGGCATGCTGCAGTTCATAGGGTTGCAAATAGTCAGACACAACTTAGTGACTGAACAACAGCAATAAAAAAGTATGTGCTCAATTCAGTGATTTCTAATAATTGTATATGCAGTATAACCAGCACATAGAACAAGAGAGAGTTACTTTTTTTAAATTTTATTTTATTTTTAAACTTTACATAATTGTATTAGTTTTGCCAAATATCAAAATGAATCCACCACAGGTATACATGTGTTCCCCATCCTGAACCCTCCACCCTCCTCCCTCCCCACACCATCCCTCTGGGTCATCCCAGTGCACTAGCCCCAAGCACCCAGTATCGTGCATCGAACCTGGACTGGCATCTCGTTTCATACATGATAGAGTTACTTTTATCCAAAACACATCCATTGGACCTTTTTCTAGTTAATTCAGACACATTATTTTGTTTCTGCAACCATGCATGTATGTGTTCTGTCACTAAGTCATGTCCAACTCTTTGCAATCCCATTGATTGGAGCCCACCAGGCTCTGCTGTCCATGGAATTTTCCAGGCAAGAATTTTAGAGTGAGTTGCCATTTCTTCCTCCAGGGTATCTTCAACCATAGATCAGCTTATATTGTTCTAGAATTGTATATAAATTAATTATGCAGTATATTGTATTTGGCTCATTTTCTTTCACTTAACATGTCAGTGAAATTGTGATGAGACTATGTTTTTGATGTGGTGGTTGCAGTGTGTCCACGATCATCAAAACAAAATGAATAGCTAAAACTTGATAAGTGATATTTATTTTGATCTATGAATAATAATGTTGGGCCTTCTTTGAAGAGAAAATATATATATTTGAATATAAAAATCAAGCAGATATGAGGAACCAATTCACTAAATATTAATTATACTTAAAAAGTTTACTCAAGAATGAGGAGATAGTATTATAATACCTGGGAAATACTATGCAAATAAATAATGTCAAACAGTACCTTTGCACTCATATAAACTTTGATTTCCACATAAGGAAAATTTTAATACTCTTTTAGAATAAGTAAAGACATAGTTTTCTGGCTTACTTCACTCTGTATAATCCGCTCGAGTTTCATCCACCTCATTAGAACTGATTCAAATGTATTCTTTTTAATGGCTGAGTAATATTCCATTGTGTATATGCACCACAGCTTTATCTATTCATCTGCTGATGGACATCTTGGAAAAGGCAAACCTTTACAGGAAAAGATTTCAGAAGGAATATTGATAGAAACAGTAGTAAACATATGGGTTAATCTAAAAAAAATACTAATTGATTACATTTCTAACTAACTTGGAATTTTAAAATAACTTTCTTTAAAATTATATTAAACAATATAAACTCCTGTGAAATGACAATGTCAAGCTTAGATTTTTCTTCTGTTAGAGGGTAGGAAAGTGATACTTCTTAGTATTGATTTTCTTTTTTAACTTAGTCTTTTTAATAAAGTTTTAATAGTATTTGCTGCTACTGCTGCTGCTAAGTCGCTTCAGTCGTGTCCGACTCTGTGCGACCCCATAGATGGCAGCCCACCAGGCTCCGCCGTCCCTGGGATTCTCCAGGCAAGAATAGTGGAGTGGGTTGCCATTTCCTTCTCCAATGCATGAAAGAGAAAAGTGAAAGTCAAGTCGCTCAGTCGTGTCTGACTCTTAGTGACCCCATGGACTGCAGCCTACCAGGCTCCTCTGTCCATGGATTTTCCAGGCAAGAGTACTGGAGTGGGGTGCCATTGCCTTCTCCGTTAATAGTATTTACTAACGAATTAAAAAAAAAAAAGAATAATTTATAAGTTCATAAGAGGAAATGGGAGTGAAAATATCCACAATCCAAAATAAAGCAATAAAGTAGAACAAATGAAGCATGGAAGAAGCAAAGTAAATACCACAGATTATAATGGTAGAAATAAATTCAAACGTGTTAGTGTTTATAAGCAAAGCGTATGGGTTGTTTTACCAAGTTAAACAGTAGAGATTGTGAAATTAGCTTGAAAATGTGCATGTATATCCCTTCCAAGCTATATCAGGGCATTGAAAAGTATTAAGTAAATATATGGGAAAACACACTAAGAAAATGTAAATAAATAGAAAGTTTATGGAATTAAAACAGCATGTCAACTTTCTATGTAACTAGGGTATACATTTCTTGGTTATGAGCAAAAACAATCACAAGAAGCTTAAATACATACACAGCAGACATGTAAAACAAAAATAGTGTAAAACAAAGAACAACCATGTTACAACAATACATGTCAACAATTTATTCTCCAACTGAAATGAAAATAAGATTGTGTAAAAGTGATTAATAATAATGGTAAAATAATACCAAGTACTTCATCATCATTCAGTCACTCAGTCATGTCAGACTCTGCCACTCTCTGCACTGCAGCATGCCAGGCTTCCCTGTCCTTTTCATCTCCCAGAGTTTGCTTAAATTAATGTCCACTGAGTTGGTGATGCTATCCAACCACCTCATCCTCTGTCATCTTCTCCTGCCTTCAATCTTTCCCAGCATCAGGATCTTTTCCAAGTAGTCAGTTCTTCACATCAGCTCCACCATCAGTCCTTCTAATGAATCGTTCAGGACTGATTTCCTTTAAGATTGACAGGTTTCATCTCCTTGAAGTCCAAGGGACTCTCAAGAGTCTTCTGCAATACCACAGTTCAAAAGCATTGATTCTTCGGCACTCAGCCTTCTTTCTGGCTCAACTCTCACATCTAGGTATGACTGGAAAAAACATAGCTTTGACTAGATAGACTTTTGTTGGCAAAATAATGTCTCTGCTTTCTAATATGCTGTCTAGGTATGTCATAGCTTTTCTTCTAAAGAGGAAGCGTCTTTTAATTTCATGGCTACAGTCACTGTCCACAGTGATTTTGGAGCTCAAGAAAATAAAGTCTGTCACTGTTTCCATTGTTTTCTCATCTATATGTCATGAAGAAATGGGACCAGATGTCACAAACCTAGTTTTTTGAATTTTGAATTTTAAGCCAGCTTTTTCCAAGTACTTGCTGCACCTTAAATGCATTTCTAAAACAATTTGACAAAGGAGATTTGAAGATGTAAAAATGGGAGAAGATGTAAAAATAAAATGGGTAAAATTTAAGTTTGCAGTATTAATTCAAAGAAAGGTGTAATTAAGGCAAATCACATCCAATGAAATGAAGAATATCATATTATATTGATACAAGATACTATATACAGTGAAAAACCATAATTATAAAGTTTTATGGGCCAAATAACAGAGTATTAAAGTATATTAAGCAGAAAGTGTTAAAATTTCACTGATATATACTAAATACACAATTATATTTGAAGATTTCAACATAGCATTATCTGAACATTAGACATAAAATAGTGAGAAAATGATGCCATCTAGGATCCTTACTACATGCCATTATTTATGGTGTTGACTGGGAGAAACAAAGCAACTGTGATGTAAATTCAAATAAATATCTATGTATATACATGCACATTTACTGTTGAAGCATCTTTTTTGAAATATGTGGAATAGGATATAGAAAATTAAGAGAATTACCTCTTAATTACTAAAAAAAAATATTCTCATTTATTTTGCATATTATTGCAGAGGTATCACTAATATAAATCTAGATGTTTCAGAATGATGTGCTAACAGCTGCCTTCAGTAACGAAGATTAGGTGTAACTTTATCAATACTGTCTCTCTCAAAAGTTAAAAATCCTCTAGCTTTTGTAAAACAAACAGTTACATGATAAAGGTCTTAAAAATATTGTCTTAAGAGGTCTTAAAAATATTAACTGGGAAATTTGGATATATATATTTTTTTCCCATGAGCTTTCTTAAAATGAGACAATGACAGGTCTTTCTATTTTCTTATTTTGCTATTATTTGTGAAGGATGGTCCAAGAAGGCTGCTGACCTCAGGATTTCTATGATCGCTTTATTATTCCACTTTCTTTTCTTGGAAAAAAAAAAAAAAAAGAGAGAGAGAGAGTTTTCTTTCTGCCAGGTGCTTGCTTGATTCCTGAGCTCCAGAAAGAAATACAGATAACAATAAAAATAAAATAAAAATATGCCCCCTTTAAAGTTCCCTTGTTCCAGATGTGTTCTAGAACTCACTGATCTTCTTGAACTGAGGAGGTCATGTGGCTGCACAGAATCCAGCATATTGAAAATGCACCCATGATCAATACTGCTTGAAGGATTAGAACAGTGTATGTTAAAGCCCTTTCTCAACTAGAAGGAAAAGCTCTGATCTGTCTGAGATGAAATTATTCACCATTCAATGGAATGGGTCACCAATTATTCACCAATTTATATACATGTATATATGTTATTATGGATAGATTATGTCTTCCTAAAATTCACATGTTGGAGCCCCAATTGTCAGTGTGACTATATTTGGAGATAGGCCCTATCTCCAAAGCAAAGCAGGGGCAGTTGACAAAGGCAGTTCAGATTAAACGAGGTCATAAGGGTGGGACCTTGGTGCTATGGATCTAATATCAGTTTAAGAGGAGGAAGAGACACCAGAGTGATCAAGACCTCTTAGGAACATCCACAAAGTACAGGTCATGTGAGGTACAGTGAGAAGGTGGTTGGGCCCAGGCCACGAAAAGAACCCTCATCAAATACCAAATTTGCTGGCATGTTGATCAGGAATTATAGCTTCCAGAACTATGAGAAAATAAATGTCTATTTTTAAGCCACTAAGTCTGTATTTTGTAGTATTTGTTATGACAGCCTGAGCAGACTAATATATGTGAGTTTATAAAACAAACTCTTCAGTATTTTAGAAATATTTAGGTTGTTTAGCCAAATAATTGTCATATTTATAGGCCAACAATTTTAACCTTAATGCTCTTTTCAGTTATTCAAATTTTGCACTACTATTGGATTTACAGAATACTTCAGAAATAGCTTAGGTGGTTCCCATAATCCTTTATTCAATCTTCCCTAATAGTTTATGACTTAACATAGCTAGAACTCCATTAATACAATGAAAGATCTATGAAAACTTAGCATGAACAAGACATATTTGTTGAATGTGTGAAGGATAACTTGGTTCTGTTTTGTTTTAATAAATGTTTCTCATTATTATAAAACATTTATGCTTATGAACTCATTTCATTGTACTTATTCTGAGAAATTCTGCATATAATCTTGCTTTTCACACTCTAGGCACTTAAATTCACAGACTCAGAGATCATAAATAAAGAATTATGACCTGTTAAGGCAATCAAACAGAAGGAGGGAAAGAAAACAGCTCAAATATGACATATTTAACAATTAGCACTTTATGGAAAGTGTGTGTGACAGTTGCTCAGTCATGTCTGACTCTTTGTGACCCCATGGACTGTAGCTTGCTAGGCTCCTTTGTCCATGGAATTCTCTAGGTCAGAATACTGGAGTGGGTAGCCATCCTCTTCTCCAGGGGACCTTCCCAACCTAGGGATCACACCCAAGACTCCCACATTGCCAGCAGATTCTTTACCTTCTGAGCTACCAGTAAAGTCCAAGAATTCTGGAGTTGGTAGCCTATCCCTTCTAAAGTGGATCTTCCTGGCCCAGGAATCAACCCGGGGTCTCCTTCATTGCAGGTGGCTTCTTTATCATCTGAGCTACCAAGGAAGCCTTAATGGAAAGGCATACCATAAAATAATAATAATAATGTAGTGTAATCTCAGAATGCAAGTATGAATTGCAAGGTTTAATTCAAACTATTGTAAAGTTTAAGAGAGCTGTCCCTGTTTGCTTTCTTGAGCATTATCACAGGCTACACCAGTGGAGCTTGAGTTGTGATCCTATAATCACCCATAAAGATCCAAAAGATCTTCACTACCAAGACAATCACGATGGTGTGATCACTCACCTAGAGCCAGACATCCTGGAATGTGAAGTCAAGCGGTCCTTAGAATGCATCACTATGAGCAAAGCTAGTGGAGGTGATGGGATTCCAGTTAAGCTCTTTCAAATACTGGAAGATGATGATGTGAAAGGGCTGCACGCCATATGCCAGCAAATTTGAAAAACTCAGCAGTGGCCACAGGACTGGAAAGATCAGTTTTAATTTTAATCCCAAAGAAAGGCAATACCAAAGAATGCTCAAACTACTGCACAACTGCACTCATCTCACACCCTAGTAAAGTAATGCTCTAAATTCTTCAAGCCAGGCTTCAGCAATACGTGCACCATGAACTTCCAGATGTTCAAGCTGGTTTTAGAAAAGGCAGAGGAACCAGAGATCAAATTGCCAAAATCCGCTGGATCCTTGAAAAAGCAGAGTTCCAGAAAAAGATCTATTTCTGCCTTATTGACTATGCCAAAGCCTTTGACTGTGTGGATCACAATAAACTGTGGAAAATTCTGAAAGAGATGGGAATACCAGACCACCTGATCTGCCTCTTGAAAAACCTGTATGCAGGTCAGGAAGCAACAGTTAGAACTGGACATGGAACAGCAGACGGGTTCCAAATAGGAAAAGGAGTACTTCAAGGAAGTATATTGTCATCCTGCTTATTTAACTTTTATGCAGAGTACATCATGAGAAACGCTGGGCTGGGAGAAGCATAAGCTGGAATTAAGATTGCTGGGAGAAATATCAACAACCTCAGATATGCAGATGAGACCACCCTTATGGCAGAAAGTGAAGAGGAACTCAAAAGCCTCTTGATGAAAGTGAAAGTGGACAGTGAAAAAGTTGGCTTAAAGCTCAACATTCAGAAAACTAAGATCATGGCATCTGGTCCCATCATTTCATGGGAAATAGATGGGGAAACAGTGGAAACAGTGTCAGATTTTATTTTGAGGGGCTTGAAAATCACTGTAGATGGTGATTGCAGCCATGAAATTAAAAAAGGCCTACTCCTTGGAAGGAAAGTTATGACCAAACTAGATAGCATATTGAAAAGCAGAGACATTACTTTGCCAACATAGTTCCATCTAGTCAAGGCTATGATTTTTCCAGTGGTCATGTGTGGATGTGAGAGTTGGACTGTGAAAAAAGCTGAGCGCCAAAGAATTGATGCTTTTGAACTGTGGTGTTGCAGAAGATTCTTGTGAGTCTCCTGGACTGCAAGGAGATCCAACCAGTCCATTCTGAAGGAGATCAGCCCTGGGATTTCTCTGGAAGGAGTGATGCTAAAGCTGAAACTCCAATACTTTGGCCACCTCAGGTGAAGAGTTGACTCACTGGAAAAGACTCTGATGCTCGGAGGGATTGGGGGCAGGAGGAGAAGGGGATGACAGAGGATGAGATGGCTGGATGGCATCACCGACTCAATGGACATGAGTCTGAGTGAAGTCCGGGAGTTGGTGATGGACAGGGAGGCCTGGTAAGCTGCAATTCATGGGGTCTCAAAGAGTCGGACACGACTGAGAGACTGAACTGAACTGAATCACCCATAGCATCCTTAGTCTTGCAGCTAATTTTAGCTTTAAAGTAAAAGCACTAAGAGCTTCAGTAAAGCTATGACTCTAGGTTGTATCAATATCATAAAAGAACATGACTGATCTACCTTTCTCCACAATCTATGTGATCACATGAAAGACATAGGACTATTCAATCAAGGAACCTGATCCTATAAAAGTTGCCATAAGAGGAATTTCCATACCTTTCTCTTTTCGCAACTAAACTTATTTGAAAACTAAAATGATATTAATGGAAAAATGGCCAGAAGTGGAGCACATTGAGGAGAGAAGAAAATTTAAAAATCCATTACTTATAATGTTTTTCTAATTGCAATTTAAAGAAAGTATGGAAAACAACTAGACCATTCAGGCATGACCAAATCAAATCCCTTATGATTATAAAGTGGAAGTGAGAAATAGATTTAAGGGCCTAGATCTGATAGATAGAGTGACTGAAACTATGGAATGAGGTTCGTGACATTGTACAGGAGACAGGGATCAAGACCATTCCCAAAGAAAAGAAATGCAAAAAAGCAAAATGGCTGTCTCGGGAGGCCTTACAAATAGCTGTGAAAAGAAGAGAAGCAAAAAGCAAAGGAGAAAAGGAAAGATAAACATCTGAATGAAGAGTTCCAAAGAATAGCAAGAAGAGATAGGAAAGACTTCTTCAGTGATCAATGCAAAGAAATAGAGGAAAACAACAGAATGGGAAAGACTAGGGATCTCTTCAAGAAAATCAGAGATAGCAAAGAAACATTTCATGCAAAGATGAGCTCTATAAAGGACAGAAATGGTATAGACCTAACAGAAGCAGAAGATATTAAGAAGAGATGGAAAGAATACACAGAAGAACTGTAAAAAAAAAGATCTTCTTGACCCAGATAATCATGATGATGTGATCACTGACCTAGAGCCAGACATCCTGGAATGTGAAGTCAAGTGTGAAGAAAGCATCACTACAAACAAAGCTAGTGGAGGTGAAGGAATTCCAGTTGAGCTATTCCAAATCCTGAAAGATGATGCTGTGAAAGTGCTGCACTCAATATGCCAGCAAATTTGGAAACCTCAACAGTGGCCACAGGACTGGAAAATGTCAGTTTTCATTCCAATCCCAAAGAAAGGCAATGCCAAAGAATGCTCAAACTACCACACAATTGCACTCATCTCACACGCTAGTAAAGTAATGCTCAAAATTCTCTAAGCCAGGCTTCAGCAATATGTGAACCGTGAACTTCCTGATGTTCAAATTGGTTTTAGAAAAGGCAGAGGAACCAGAGATGAAATTGCCAACATCCACTGGATCCTCGAAAAAGCAAGAGAGTTCCAGAAAAACATCTATTTCTGCTTTATTGACTATGCCAAAACCTTTTGACTGTGTGGATCACAATAAACTGTGGAAAATTCTTCAAGAGATGGGAATACCAGACCACCTGATCTGCCTCTTGAGAAATTTGTATGCAGGTCAGGAAACAACAGTTAGAACTGGACATGGAACAACAAACTGGTTCCAAATAGGAACAGGAGTTCGTCAAGGCTGTATATTGTCACCCTGTTTATTTAACTTCTATGGGGAGTACATCATGAGAAACGCTGGACTGGACGAAACACAAGCTGGAATCAAGATTGCCAGGAGAAATATCAAAAACCTCAGATATGCAGATGACACCACCCTTATGGCAGAAAGTGAAGAGGAACTCAAAAGCCTCTTGATGAAAGTGAAAGTGGACAGTGAAAAAGTTGGCTTAAAACTCAACATTCAGAAAACGAAGATCATGGCATCCGGTCCCACCACTTCATGGGGAATCGATGGGGAAACAGTGTCAGACTTTATTTTTCTGGGCTCCAAAATCACTACAGATGGTGACTGCAGCCATGAAATTAAAAGACGCTTACTCCTTGGAAGGAAAGTTATGACCAACCTAGATAGCATATTCAAAAGCAGAGCCATTACTTTGCCAACAAATGTTCATCTAGTCAAGGCTATGTTTTTTCCTGTGGTCATGTATGGATGTGAGAGTTGGACTGTGAAGAAGGCTGAGTGCTGAAGAATTGATGCTTTTGAACTGTGGTGTTGGAGAAGACTCTTGAGAGTCCCTTGGACTGCAAGGAGATCCAACCAGTCCATTCTGAAGGAGATCAGCCCTGGGATTTCTTTGGAGGGAATGATGCTAAAGCTGAAACTCCAGTCCTTTGGCCACCTCATGGGATGAGTTGACTCATTGGAAAAGACTCTGATGCTGGGAGGGATTGGGGGCAGGTGGAGAAGGGGATGACAGAGGATGAGATGGCTGAATGGCATCACTGACTCAATGGACGTGAGTCTGAGTGAACTCCGGGCATTGGTGATGGACAGGGAGGCCTGTCGTGCTGTGATTCATGGGGTCATATAGATTTGGACAAGACTGAGTGATTGATCTGATCTGATGCTATTTCAAATAATGTATGAAGCTAATTGAAAAAAAAAATCTGAGTAAGTGTATCAACTTATTGGCTAATATTTCATTACTTTCATATTGTCTATAATATTTAAGATCATTATTCCAACAATTTCTCAATTGTATGGATAACCAAATATAATTGTTAAATAAAAAAAATATTCTCTAATGTCATCTTAGGTTTTTTCTTTTAGTTTTAACTATATGAGAAATAATTGTGGAATATTAATGTGAAGTGTTTTTGATATTTTATTGCTGTTCACTTAATGAATTTTATTGTTACTAATTCAAGAATTCTTTAAAAATAATTTGTTTCTTCTTTTAGTATTACCCCCAAAATAATTTCTTAATTTATATGCCAAATTCATTATTTGGTAGTCATAAATTTGTCCTCTCCTTTTTAGCAGAAGTTAAGTCATTTGGCAAGTTTTAAAGTACAGCAGATAATAAACATGTTTTGATCTAGTCACAGCTTTAAGCAGGTAAAATGCATCATTAAAGAATGCAAATCACTGAATATATAATATTTAGACTATAAAATATCAGTCTGCAGGCTTGAAAAAATATATAACTTGCAAACATATTGCATTATGAAATAATAACTAATACTAAGTAATAATGAAATAATAAGGTAATAATTAAAACACTTTTTTATGAATTAGAGTTTTATTGTCCATAAATGTGAAGCAGAATGAGTAGTAAGTTAAGTAGAATATGAGTTAACTTGCTAATTAAGACAGAGGTTTATGTTACTTTGCTTAAATTCTGTGGGAAAAAAAAAATGCTCCCATGCTGACACCTGAGTGTTATATTAGGGGGCCTCTTTAAAGGAGAGAACAAAGTATAATGGATTTATACCAGCAAAGGCTCCTCTGTCCATGGGATTCTCCAGGCCAAAATAATGGAGTAGGTAGTCATTCCCTTCTCCAGAAGATCTTCATGAACCAGGGACCAAAGCCAAGTCTCTCACATTGGCAGGTGGGCTCTTTACCATCTGAGCCACCAGGGAAGCCTTCTTTAAAGGGGAGAGCAATGTATAATGGAATTAAATCAGCATAAATCCTAGGATAGGGGCTAAACAGAATCTGACCGATTCTACCCAAAATCCTAAATTTTACTATGCACTCAGAGGATTCTAGCTTTATTGCAATTGTCATAGATAAAGTTGAAAAATAAAACCAAATTTTAATAAATAAATTAAATAAATTTAATTCAATTAATTTAATTTAGTTTAATTTAATAAATTAATTTAATTAAATTAAATAAATTTAAATAAAAGCAAAAATAAAACCAAAAAATTCCCATATTTCTGGGAATGCATATCACATTCTGGGAAAAGGAAAAAAAAGAAAACTATATAAATGAACATATATTTAAACCAAACATCCATCCAAATTGTTCAACTCACAGAGTAGTCCTAATCAATATGAATTATGAAAGCCATACAGAGCCTTCACATTTCAATTGTTGTAATGGCTAATTGGAGAAGGCAATGGCACCCTACTCCAGTACTCTTGCCTGGAAAATCCCATGTACGGAGGAGCCTGGAAGGCTGCAGTCCATGGGGTCGCTGAGGTTCAGACACGACTGAGCAACTTCACTTTCACTTTTCACTTTCATGCATTGGAGAAGGAAATGGCAACCCACTCCAGTATTCTTGCCTGGAGAATCCCAGGGATGGGGGAGCCTGGTGGGCTGCCGTCTATGGGGTCGCACAGAGTTGGACACGACTGAAGTGACTTAGCAATGGCTAAATCACTGACTAGCATTGCTGTCCTGCAGTATACATTTTTAGTCACATATAGAGTCACAGTCTCAGGGCAGTTATTGAAATTAGAGAATCTATAAAGCATTTGGAATAAAGTTTTGAAGGCAGTCTAATGAAACAGTGTACAATCAATACAAAACAGCAGTAGCCAAGTAATACAATGATTCTCAATCAGATATTGTAATGCAAATTTTAGGGCTTGCTGTGTAATGCCCTCCAGAAATCTTTACATTTCAAAATGGTATAAAACAGTAAATTTTTCCTACAAAAAAGAGCAGCTGAAATTGTATACACTAGATGCTTGAAAAAGGAAAGAAAAAAAATAAAGATAAATATACTTCTAGAGTTTGTGAAGGAGCACATTATACCACTGGCATATTTTTTATTTGAATTTTGCTCTTTTTATTAGCTCTACTTTAACTCTTCTTCATAAAAATATTTTCTTTTTCTTTTTTTTTTCCTTCTATTTTTATGCTTGTTATTTTCCTAATTGCCTGCTGTGGGATACATTGTTCTTCTAAGTCCCCCAACTTCTGCTTCATGAGCTAAGGAGATGAAAATTCACCCTCCTCCACAAAAGCAGAGAAAGTTAGACTCCATAAAGGAGTGGGAGATGATTTATTATGCCTTTGCTTAAATTACTGGGTCTCAATCAGGATGTTTCTGCCTCCTTCAGGATATTCTGAAATGTTGAGAAACTTGTTTGTCACAACTGCAGGAGGAGATTGTCATTGAAAACAAGTGGTAGAGACAAAGAAGCTGCTAAGAATCTTTTAAGACACAGAGCAGATGCCACATCAAAGAATTAGCCATCTCAAAAGGACCATTGCCTAGAGGTTAAGAAAGTCTAGTTTAAATAGACTTAGGTTTGCTTACCTTTTTTTGTGGTATGCAAATATACTTTTCATGAAATTTGATAGACTTGCTTTTCCTGTTCAGATTTAGTTATAACAATTACATACTTTCTTATTTTTTGTTCTTTATTTTTATTCACTATAATTGGTAGTTTTTTGTTTTTTTTTTTAATCAACTCATTTCCAGTCAGTCTTCTCTTGCTTGCAATAACTATGTGTTCATTAATCTCCTTCCTTATTCTGATAATGTTTATTATTCTGATATTCTTATTATGTTTCATTCTCAAACCTAAATAGATACTCAAATAATATGCATTATTTTGAAATTGGGGGTTTTATTAAGTACAAAGCATGTACAGAGTTTGTTATGGATATAGTTGGATATAAGGAAACAGAATACACCACTCCTGCTCTTTTGGATATTAAAAATTTAGAGGAAAGATTATGTTGAGTAAATAGCTAACATGCCTCTTTCAATGAACAATCTCTATAAGTTAATAAATAATAGTATATGTATGTGTATATACACCTATATATGCATTAATGTATGGACATACACCTATATATCAATAGACATATATATGCAATAATAATGACTGTAATTCTTAAACTTTTGCAGATCACAGAATTCTTCAAAAATTACTTAAACTCAATTAAGAGAAAAATATCTGTTTTGATCTATTATAAATTGTTTTCTTGAGATACAGTATTTACTGCTATATAATGAGGTATGCTTATGTTTATCTTATTTGGTTTTCCAGATCAGATCAGATCAGTCCCTCAGTCGTGTTCGACTTTGCGACTCCATGAATCGCAGCACCGCCAGGCTTCCTGTCCATCACCAACTCCCGGAGTTCACTCAGACTCATGTCAATTGAGTCAGTGATGCCCTCCAGCCATCTCATCCTCTGTCGTCCCTTTCTCCTCCTGCCCCCAATCCTCCCAGCATCAGAGTCTTTTCCAATGAGTCAACTTTTCGCATGAGGTGGCCAAAGTACTGGAGTTTCAGCTTTAGCATCATTCCTTCCAAAGTAATCCCAGGGCTGATCTCCTTTAGAATGGACTGGTTGGATCTCCTTGCAGTCCAAGGGACTCTCAAGAGTCTTCTCCAGCACCACAGTTCAAAAGCATCAATTGTTCGGCGCTCAGCCTTCTTCACAGTCCAACTCTCACATCCATACATGACCACGGGAAAAACCATAGCCTTGACTAGATGAACATTTGTTGGCAAAGTAACGGCTCTGCTTTTGAATATGCTATCTAGGTTGGTCATAACTTTCCTTCCAAGGAGTAAGCGTCTTTTAATTTCATGGCTGCAGTCACCATCTGTAGTGATTTTGGAGCCCAGAAAAATAAAGTCTGACACTGTTTCCACTCTTTCCCCATCGATTTCCCATGAAGTGGTGGGACCAGATGCCATGATCTTCGTTTTCTGAATGTTGAGCTTTAAGCCAACTTTTTCACTCTCCACTTTCACTTTCATCAAGAGGCTTTTGAGTTCCTCTTCACTTTCTGCCATAAGGGTGGTGTCATCTGCATATCTGAGGTTCTTGATATTTCTCCCGGCAATCTTGATTCCAGTTTGTGTTTCTTCCAGTCCAGGGTTTCTCATGGTGTACTCTGCATATAAGTTAAATAAACAGGGTGACAATATACAGCCTTGACGAACTCCTGTTCCTATTTGGAACCAGTCTGTTGTTCCATGTCCAGTTCTAACTGTTGTTTCCTGACCTGCATACAAATTTCTCAAGAGACAGATCAGGTGGTCTGATATTTCCATCTCTTTCAGAATTTTCCAGAGTTGATTGTGATCCATACAGTCAAAGGCTTTGGCATAGTCAATAAAGCAGAAATAGATCTTTTTCTGGAACTCTCTTGCTTTTTCGAGGATCCAGTGGATGTTGGCAATTTGATCTGTGGTTCCTCTGCCTTTCCTAAAACCAATTTGAACATCAGGAAGTTCACGGTTCACATATTGCTGAAGCCTGGCTTGGAGAATTTTGAGCATTACTTTACTAGCATGTGAGATGAGTGCAATTGTGTGGTAGTTTGAGCATTCTTTGGCATTGCCTTTCTTTGGGATTGGAAAGAAAACTGACCTTTTCCAGTCCTGTGGCCACTGCTGAGTTTTCCAAATTTTCTGGCATATTGAGTGCAGCACTTTCACAGCATCATCTTTCAGGATTTGAAAGAGCTCAACTGGAATTCCATCACCTCCACTAGCTTTGTAATTCCTGTATTCTAAGTGTTAGATAAATGGAAATTTGTAGGTATAGGAATGGTCAGGAATTAAATGTATGAAATTCTGATTTAAAGGTAGAAGTGAAGTGAAATTTGCTTAGTCATGTCTGACTCTGTGACTCCAAGTACTATACTATATTGTCCATGGAATTCTGTAGGCCAGAATACTGGAGTGGGTAGCCTTTCCCCTCTCCAGGAGATCTTCTCAACCCAGGGATAGAACCCAGGTCTCCCACATTACAGGTGGATTCTTTACCAGCTGAGCCACAAAGGTAGAAGAGTTTAGGCTAATTATAAAGTCTATGGTGTGGCGAAAGAAAAATATTCTTGAAAGAATCAATTATAAGGTCATTGGAAAGTAGAGGCAAAGAAAGCAAGAGGACAGGCTTTCAGATGATTTATTTACAAATGCAGAATATTATTTAAATTTTAGTCATGAAAATGAAAGCCACTCACTGGTGTCTGATTTTTAGGGACCCCATGGACTATACAGTCCATGGAATTCTCCAGGCCAGAATACTAGAGTGGGTAACCTAGGGATTGAACCCAGGTCTCCAGCATTGCAGGTGGACACTTTAAAAGCTGAGCCACAAAGGAAGCCCAAGAATACTGGAGTGGGTAGCCTATTCCTTTCCCAAGGGATCTTTCTGACTCAGGAATCAAACTGGGGTCTCCTGCATTGCAGGCAGATTCTTTGCCTACTAATCTATGAGGAAAGCCCTATCAGGCTTGAAGCAGTTGCCAAAGTCATGAGAAAAGGAGTAGGGGTCAGAATTTATAAACAAGTTACAGGAAACTTAAAGGGCAAGGACTTTCTTTTATTTTTTTTTATTTTTTATTTTTTTATTAAGACAATTAAGGGGCAATGGTCTCAAAAAGACACTGCTTAGGGAAGTGAAGATAGAAATTATACTTCCCACATATATAACTATATATAGATTTTTATTAAATAACCAAATTGCACTTTGGGAGAATTTCAAGAAAGCAAACCTTATGAAGCATTATTTTTTGTTTAAGGCTAGGTGTAATAACGGAGAAGGCAATGGCACCCCATTCCAGTACTCTTGCCTGGAAAATCACATGGATGGAGGAGCCTGGTAGGCTGCAGTTCATGGGGTTGCTAAGAGTCATACACAACTGAGCAACTTCACTTTCACTTTCCACTTTCTAGCATTGGAGAAGGAAATGGGAACCCACTACAGTGTGCTACCCTGGAGAATCCTAGCGACGGGGGAGCCTGGTGGGCTGCTGTCTATGGGGTCGCACAGAGTCAGACATGACGACTTAGAAGCAGCAGCAGCAGTAGGTGTAATAAGGAACATTCAGGAAAGAGTTTGAAACTGTTGAGGCAGAGCATTAAATACCTTCTACTTTCAAGAAAAAAAGGAAATTATGCATATAAATAAAAAAGTCAAATTTATTCCCCCTTACATATTTCTATTAAAATGTTTTGTTTGTCTCAAAAATAGATTTAAATTATTGAGTGGTCTTTTGTAAAGCAAACTGCTGTATTTGATTCCCAATCAATTTTTCACTTGTCATTTTTATGACAATAAGTGCTGAAACCCTGAATCAAAAGAGCATATAAAATAATAATAATAATAATAAAAAAACTTCCATAGCTCACTTTGACAAAAGATAAGTTTGTGTCAAGGAACAACAAAATTCTCTAAGACTTGTTGAGAGAAATTTATGAAGCGTCATTCATTTTGTCCTTAAAGTCAGTGAGGTCATTTTTGGCAAGGTTTGCATCATTGATTTGCTGTCCATGTCAGTAAGGAAAGGATTACAAATCCATGTTTCAATCTTAAGGTCATCTGAGGAAAATAATATTCAACTATTTTCTTCAGGGTTTTCAGGGTTCTGCAGGTATGTACTTGCATATACATTAAATGGGAGAATTTACATAGCTGTTTTTCTCAAGTATCTTACTATTGACTGCTAACTTAACCAAAGCAGTATTCATAATTGTGAACTTGGGGGACTTTGAATTTTAAGGGTTTTAACTCACTCATGCATTCATAGAACTCCAACAAATGAACCACAATATGGATTTACTCTTAATTTTTAAATTGTTTGTAGAGTGGCCATTTCTTATTTCTAAAAGAGTGAAACTTCTGCTGAATTTAATACATTATTTCATGCATTGTCAATTAAACCAATGAATGTTATATGGTTTGGAACCTTTGTATTTTTGCCTTATTTTTTACAATTCAATTTGAAAAGATGATGACTCAAGGCTTAACTTATAGAGACTCAGCTTCAAGGCACTTGAAAAAAATTTCAGAATCACATTATAGTGTTGGATACCAATGCATGCAGTGCAGGACAAAATAGGACACCACAATGTGTGATATATTTTCTTTACAAAATTCATAAAAGTCTATAAGTTGTTAAGAATCAAAACAGTCCCACAAGTAATTAGAATACTAAGGATTTTCTTTGACCCTCCCCCCCAAAAAAATGTCATCAATCATTTCAAAGTTGTCAGCTTTTACAGTACCTTGAACAGGATGAAAACAGGTATTATCTATCTTGATAAACATTAGTACTTTCATTAAGTTTCAAGTTGAAGAAGTATGATAAGACCATGTCTTTATAAGCTGTCATGCAAATATTAGAAATCAGGATTTTAATGTGGTTGAAGATGCATTTGACAGATGTATGGCTTTGTTTGTTTATGAGATTTCCTTGTGTTTCAACTACATGAACCAGTTGAATCTTGGATTCCTTAGATGTCCCACAGTTGCCTAATTTACTTTTTTAACAATATGAGGAACAAGTATTTTGTGTTCATCTACATCAAGACTTAGGTAAATATCTTAAAATATTAGCCCAAACCATAATTTAAAACAAGGATTTCACATTTTCTAACTTATTTTATGTACACTTTCAGTTTGGTTAATGCCTTAAAGCTATACTTTTATTTGATGATTTTTTTGCTAATTAACATATACCTGCTTTTTAATATATATATTTGCTTACATATTTAAACAGAGGGACTATCCATGTAAAAAATGACCCATGTCTGTAATCATCATGTTAGGGTATACATCTTTAGCTCCAACTATTGGAAACTATTTAGATGTCATAAAATAGTAAAATTGAAGACCACAATTTATCACTCTAAATACTGGAAAGAAAAAGGTATTTTAAAAACATAATTTGGGGTTCCAGGGTAAGAAGTTAGATCAAAGATTCACATTTAATTTTGTGTCATCATGTATAGAAAAAAAAATGTATATGTAGATATATATCTCCCTCTACCAATACACAGGTAGAAGCACATATTGAGGAGGATGAACTTTAAAGAGTTAGCAAATAAAAAAGTGTTCTTATAAATAAAAAGATATTAAATAACATTTAGAATATATTTGAAAAATTATCTTTTATATTCAAGTCACTAATTTCTTAAAGTTTATTTACTAAACTTCCAAGTTAATAATCACAGAAAATACAAAATACAATTTTAAAAATCTAAACTTTACAGGAATTGGACAATTTCAGCCTTCTTGTTGTTCATAGCAAGCACATACACATTGTTTTAACATATAAAGAAATATTCATAATATGTATCATATTTTGCTATTTAAATATTAACAGAAAATATGTAGAACAGTAACAGACAAACTAATATGCCTAAGAACAAAAGAAATACTAAATTACAAGATCCTAGATGGTAGATACATCTGTTAAGAATGTTTTACCTGCAAGTTATAGAAGGCCTGATTAGACTGGCTTAAAGAAACCAGACTTTATTTGTTGACATAAGAATTCTAGAGGTAGGCATTTCTTGGCTCAAATGGAATGATATCAGGTGGAACAAATCTGTGATTCTTTTGGCCTCATCCTCAGAGTGGTCAGACGACAGTGGCCAAGGACAGATTGAGTCAGCATATAAATGCTTAACATAGAAAGAAGAAAAAAAGGAGATAAGACTAACTCTAGAAGAGTTTGGTTATGATTAACTGACAATAATTCGGTCAAGTGGGCATGTGTTCTGATTTAGCGATTAAAGTTTCTATCATGGGGGCACATCCGTTTCTCACACAGCATGAACAGAATCTACTCATATTATCAAACTTAAAACTTCCTGGTAGGCATATAGCTAGATCTTATTTCACAAAATTTCAGACATTGGCTTAGATCTAAAAAATTGAAGTAATATGTTATATTTCTAGAAGTGATCATCACACTGTCCATAATAATCTTCTGTCATGGGGTGATGACCTCCAGAACAACTTGGATATCATGTGGTGGAGATGGGAGGGACTCCTGGATCTTTAAATGAGTCTTCAGAAATGTGCTTTCCACTGCCTCTCACAGAAATATATTATAGAAATAATACTAGAAAGGAATGTTTTTATATTTAAGTTACTAAAATTTTGAGACAATTTTTATATTAATTGCTTAATTAATATAGTGCTCCATCTTTATCCTTATAGCATTTAACATAATTACTTTCAAAATACCTAAATCAAGATTGGAAATTTCTTACACCAATAACAAAGCCATATTAAAAAGGCTTTTTTTATTTTTTATTTTATATTTATCTTAACAGCAATGAAATAGTGAGCTATTGAAGTATTTTAATTGAGTAGTGATGCTATTAATTTTGTGATTTACACAATGCATACAAACTGTGGTATATACCATCTGGATATAAGACTGAAGATTAAACAAATACCATAACAACCATAATGAAATGAGGAGATTCTAAGATAAGACATGAAAAATGGCAAAAAAGTGGTCCACATATCTAGAAAATTCACAAGATTCAAAAATTGATTGGTAATTCAACTGTTAGATAGAAAGACAGAATTTCAAGGATGATGACAAAGTTTCTAGTTAAGTACATGTTTAGCCGTAGGTGTTCACAGAGAAGGATCATAAGAGAAGAAAGCTGTCTGAGGAGACACTAGTATTTTCAGCCTTAGGCATGATGATATTATCATAAATTTTGATGTCTGTAGTTCAAATAGGTATCCAGGTTAATAAACCTGGTCTAAAAATCTAGATTTGGAATACATCAGAATATCATGTTGACTACATAGGAGTAAGGGAAATCATTTACGAACTGAATGAGAAGAAAAATACAAATTCTTGAGATTAAAAAGTAGACTAATCAGGATATAGTGAAGGATAAAACATATAAAACAAGGAGAAGATAATTAAAAGAAAAGCATGAAATATGAAATGTTATTTAAAGACAATGTTAAAACACAGGCCACTGGTAATTTTAGCAAGAGAAGCTTATTGGAGTGAAATGTGTTATCCTCAAATTTCAATAGTACAGATGTAGAAATGTTATATCAGAAAGAAGAAACAGTAAAAGCTCTCTATCAAGGGAGTCAGGAAGAATTATGATACAGCATGAGATCTGAATTTTTAAAAAGAGATGTTGAAGCATATTTAATGCTGATTTGAAAGATTCAATACAGAAGGATTAAAATACTGGGTGAAAAGGGAAATTATAAGATGTATGCCTCTCAGGAGGCTGGGAATGAGGACATTTGGCAAATGAGGTTACATTTAGTGGCTGAATGAAGCAAGAGTAACCACGTGATGGTTTTCAATAGGTGAAAGTGAGGAGAGCAGATTCTGATATTTAAGGAGATTAAATTGAAAGAGTTTTAAAGAATATAGATCCTGAATTCTTTATGTAAACATAGGATAAATGAGTAATGTTGAGGGTTGGACTGATACTAAATATACTTACTCTGATATGACAATTAGATATATTTACTCTAATTATTGGGCTTCCCTGATGCTGGGAAAGATTGAGGGCAGGAGGAGAGGGGGATGACAGAGGATGAGATGGTTGGATGGCATCACCAACTCAATGGACATGGATTTGGGTGGACTCCGGGAGTTGGTGATGAACAGGGAGGCCCGGCGTGCTGTGGTTCATGGGTCCCAAAGAGTCGGACACGACTGCGTGACTGAACTGAACTGAACTGATAGCTCAGTTGATAAAGAATCCGCCTGCAATGCAGGAGACCCCTGGATTGATTCCTGGGTCAGGAAGATCCCCTGGAGAAGGGACAGTCTATGCACTGTAGTCTTCAGGGCTTCCTTTGTGGCTCAGCTGGTAAAGAATCCACCTGCAATGTGTGAGACCTGAGTTCGATCCTTGGGTTAGGGAAATCTCCTGGAGAAGGGAAAGGCTACCCACTCCAGTAATCTGGCCTGGAGAATTCCATGGAGAGTATAGTCCATGGAGTCACAAAGAGTCAAACATGACTGAGAGACTTTTACTTTCACTCTAATTATTAAATTATAAGATGTTTCCTATTCATGTTTAATAACTCAGAGTGAGTACAGCAAAGGAAGGCAGATGGATTTATCTAAAGTTTTCCCTAGCTTTGAAGCAGAGGAAAATTGGCCAAAGGAGTTAACAGTTTCAGTAAGGGAAATGTTTTGGTTATTTATTTGAAGTTAATATTAGATATATAAAGGAAGTTAGAAGTTAGATATAGAAAACAAGTAACATTCTCACTTTCCATATCTGACTTCAGAATCCCCACTACCTTTTCCCCACTCTCAACTTTTCCTTCATTTTCCCTATATTACAAATATAGTAAACATATAGTATAATTTTATATGACTGTCCCAATTGTACAATTATTGATATATTTTCTAAATAATAATAAAACTTTTTCATTTCAGTTATTTTATTTCATAATTGCTAAATTTCCACTTTTTAAAAATAGCTTTTTATGTGGCAGAACCAATACAATATTGTAAAGTAATTAACCTCCAATTAAAATAAATTTAAATTTAAAAAAATAGCTTCTTTTTTCTTGCTGAAAATACTGGTATTTTTACTCATGAGGATATGCTTCCCTTTAAATATATTTGTAATATCTACCTTAAAATTTTTGTGTGTGCTAAATTCATTTTCCCAAGTCTTTTGAGATCAATCTGTATTGACTGCCTTTTCTCTTTACTTTTGGATAATATTTTACTGTTATCTTACATGTCTAGCAACATTTGTTGTTGTTGATTCCTGGACATACTGGGTGATAAATTTTAGAGGCTCTATATTCTGTTACATAGAGAAGTGTTATGTTTCTATCAGGTAGTTCAATTATTGCTTAATTGCCTTGGACCCTTACAAATTGGATTCAATGCTTAGTTACAGCAGATGTGTTTAAGTTCAATGATTTCTTAAGATCTTCTAGCATAGTATTTATCAACCTAGAGATGCTGAATCCCTTTTAGATATTATTGAACTTTGTTTCTGAGCTTCACAAGACTGTATCTAGGTAAGATTTTTTTTTTCCCTCTCTTTAGGGAAGTCCTCTTTCATAAATGTGATCTTGCTTATATCTCAGGTCAATAAGCTGGGCAATAATATATTTTATTCATCCTGACCAGGCCAGTACTAAATAATTTGTGAGAACGATTGCCATTTAGTCTTGTTTTTTTTTCTGCTCACAACTTTACAACAACTGCCATTCTGTAAACATCATATTATCTTGCTCTGCCTCAATCCTCAACCAAGAAATTAGGGGAAGCCATATGCAAGCTTCTTAAGCTTCACTCTAATTCTTTTCTAAGTGCTCCACCTCCAAGTGTCCAAACTGCTATAGTGGCCCAAATTCTTATCTCAGATTCTTTATCTCAATATAATAATAACATTCTGGTTTAGCAATTTGTTCATACATGGGGACATAAACAATCAGATTCAGACTGTGAATTTATCTCCTGTCAAGGATTGCCATCTTATAATGCCTATTTCTCAGGACTAAACATGTTACCACATATATTTTATTCAGTCCTATAGTTACTGCTGGCAGAAAGTCAATTGTAATATAAATTCTGTCATGCCTGAAAACCAGATATTCCTTCTTTTTGTCTATCCTTTCTCTATTCATTAAATGTAATGTATTACATTAATAAAAGATAATGTATAAATATTCAAATTTTTTATGAATCTTGTCTATTTGTTCCTGTATTTATGAATTTTTGTTTCATGGTTTTGAAATTCTTTTAGGTATATCTACTTTAAAAGTATGTCTTTTTGAAAATTTGATATTTTGATAACTTTGAAATGTCCCACTTAACCTCTTTGGTCAGTCATTAAGGCATGTTTGACTCTGTGACCCCATGAAATGCAGCAAGCCAGGCTTCCTTGTTCTTCAGTATCTACCAGAGTTTGTTCAAATTAATGGCCATTGAGTTGGTGATGCTATCCAACCATCTCGTTCTCTGTCATCCATTTCTCTTCTTGGCCTCAATCTTGCCCAGCATCAGGGCCTTTTCCAATAAGTTGAGACTTTACATGAGGCGGCCAAAGTATTGGAGCTTCAGCTTCAGCATCAGTCCTTCCAAAAAATATCCAGAATTGATTTCCTTAAAATTGACTGTTTTGATCTCCTTGTAGTCCAAGGGATTTTCAAGAGTCTTCTCGAGCACCACAGTTCAAAAGCATCAATTCTTCAGTGCTTAGTCTTTATTACAGTCCAACTCTCACATCCATACATGACTACCTAAAAAACAAAAAACCAAAACAAAACAAAAACAAAAACATACCTTTGTGTATACTGACCTTTGCCAGGAAAGTAATATCTTTGACTTTTTAACATGTTGTCTAGGTTTTTAATAGCTTTCCTTCCAAGGAACAAGCATGTTTTAATTTTATAGCTTCAGTCAACTTCCACAGTGATTTTGGAGCCCAGGAAAATAAAATCTGTTACTGTCCACATATTTTTCCCATCCATTTGCCATGAAGTAATGGGACTGGATGCCATAATCTTAGTTTTCTGAATTGATGAGTTTTAAGCCAGCTTTTTCATTCTCCTCTTAACCTTCATCAAGAGGCTCTTTTGTTACTCTTCACTTCCTGCCATTAGAGTGATATCATTTGAATATCTGAGATTATTGATATTTCTCCCAGAAATCTTGATTATCCAGCTAGACATTTCACATAATGCAATCTGCATATAAGCTAAATAAACAGTGTCACAATATACAGCCTTGACATACTTCTTTACTGATTTTGATCCAGTCTGTTGTCCCATGTCTGGTTCTAGCTGTTGCTTCTTGCCCTGCATACAGGTTTCTCAGGGGACAGGTAAGTTGGTCTGGTATTCCCATCTGTTGAAGAATTTTCTACAGTTTGTTGTGATCCACACAAAGGCTTTAGCATACGCAATGAAACAGAATTTTTTTTTTTTTTTTAATACCTTGTTTGTTCTATGATCTGATCTGGTTCCTCCGCCTTCTCTAAACCAATTTACACATCTGGAAGTTCTTGATTCACATACTGTTGAAGACTAGCTTGAAGGCTTTTGAGCATAATCTTGTTAGCCTGGAAAATGAGCATAAATGTATGGTAGTTTGAACAACCTTTGTCATTGCCTTTCTTTGGCTTTGGAATAAAAAACTGATCTTTTCCAGTAATGGATACTGTTGTGTTTTCCAAATTAGCTGGCATATTGCATGAAACACTTTAACAGCATCATCTTTTAGAATTTTAAATAGCTCAACTGGAATTCTATCACCACTGTTAGCTTTGTTCATAGTATACTTCTTAAAACCCATTTGGCTTCCCACTCCAGGATATCTGACTCTAGGTGAGTGACCACACCATTGTGATTATCTGGGTCATTAAGACCTTTTTGGTATAGTTTTTCAGTGTATTCTTGCCACCTTTTCTTAATCTCTTCTGCTTTTGTTAGGTCCTTTTACAAAGACCTAACCTTTATTTCTCTCATCTTTGTGTGAAATGTTTGTTCCCTTGGTATCTCTAATTTTCTTGAAGACATCTCTATCTTTTCCAATTCTATTGCTTTCTTCCATTGCTTTATTACCTCTCCTTGCTATTCTCTGGAACACTGTATTCATTTGGGTATATGTTTTCCCTTTCTCCTTTGCCTTTAGCTTTTCTTCTATTTTCAGCTATTTGTAAGGCCTCATCAGGCATCCACTTTTACCTTCTTGCATTTCTTTTTCTTGAGTATGGTCTTGGTCACCACCTCCTGTACAATGTTACGAACTTCCATCCATATTTCTTCAGGCATTCTGTCCACCAGATCTAGTCCCTTGAATCTATCTGTCACTTTCTCTGTATAATCATAAAGGATTTAATTTAGGTCATACCTGAATGGCCTAGTGATTTTCCTTACTTTCTTCAAGTCTGAATTTTGCAATAAGGAGCTGAAGATCTGTGCTACAGTCTGTTCCAGGTCTTGTTTTTGCAAACTGTGTAGATCTTCTCCATCTTCAGCTGCAAAGAATATAACTGATCTGATTTGGGTATTGACCCTCTGTTGATGTCCATGCGTAGAGTTCTCTCTTGTGCTGTTGGAAGACAGTGTTTGCCATGACCAGTGCATTGTCTTGGGAAAACTTTATTAGCCTTTGCCCTGCTTCATTTTGTACCAAGGCCAAACTTGCCTGTTGCTCCAGATATCCATTGATTTTCTACTTTTGCATGCCAGTCACCTATGATGAAAAGGACATCATTTTTTTTTTTTTTGGTGTTAGTTCTAGAAGTTCTTGCAGTTCTTCATAGAACCATTCAACTTCAAATTCTTTGGCAATAGTTGTTGGGGAATAGACTTAGAATACTCTGATGTTAAATGAAGTCTCTAGTGATACTATGTTTAAATAATTTTCCTCATAACTGTTTTTTTTTTCCCAGTACCACTCTTGCTCCTATCATTTTACCTATAAATTGCCAGTGACCTTATATTTAAAATGAAAATATTGAAGACATCCTGGATTTGGATCTTGTATATTTTAATCCATTCTGAAAAATCTCTCCCTCTAATTTCACATACTTAATCATTTTATGTTTAATGGAGTTATGTATATGATTTGAATTTGTTGCAGTATTGATATTTTTCTACTTGTTTCTCTCATTTTTGTCTCGCCTGTCTAAACTTTTTAGAGTACATGGTTTTATTATTACAATTCATCTTTTACATTGGTTTATAGTTATATAACTTTATACTACATTTTGAGTGTCTGTTTTTCAAGTTAAAATCATTAAGTAGGAAGGAAAAGAACATAAAATGAAGAAAAGTACAAAAATTTGCTTTTTAAATAAAATGTTTCTAGAAATTTGTTCCAATATTTTTTTCTTTTTCTTTTTTTTGTCAGCAGAAGTACTTATATTGTAATACACACCCCTGTCAAAACTGTGTTATTCTTCTTTCATGATTGTAATTAAAAAATTTAGGCAATATCATTTAGGGATGGGAAATAATTGGAGTTCATCAAGTCTGTGTTTTAATCATAGAGCTTGCACAAGATAGCTATGTAATCTTGGGAAAGTTTCTTAAATGCACTTAGTATATTGATCCTTATGTACAAAACAGAATAAAAGTATGCACATCACTTGTTTTCATTTCTCCTTTCCTGCTTATTTTTGAATAAAGGTTTTTTTAATCAATCAATTTCTTTAATCATTCACTTTCATTCTCCCTAAAAATGTAACTGTAAAAGACCCTGATGCTGGGTAAGATCCGTAAATATAAAAGCCAGCCCCTGATGTTAGGCAAGTTTGAAGGCAGGAGAAGAGGATGACAGAGGATTAGATGGTTGGATGGATCACTGTCTCAATGGACATCAGTCTGAGCAATGTCTGGGAGTTGGTGATGGATAGGGAAGCCTGGCATGCTGCAGTCCATGGAATCACAAAGAGTTGGACACAACTGAGTGACTGAACTGAACTGATAAATATAGTGACAGTTGACTTTTGTAGAATATGGGATTTTAGAGTGCTGACCTTCTGTACAGTTAAAGACATAAGTATTAACTGCACAAGTTTTAATTGCCCTCTTAATCTGCAGTGCCTCTGTATCCTTGATTCCCCATTTATGAATTCAATGAACTTTGGATCATGTAGAACTTAATTTTACTATTAATCAAAACCCATGTATAAGTGGATCCATGTGGTGCAAGTCTGTGTCGTTCAAGGGTCAAATGTATATCTGATTATATTTCCCCCCAGCAGTTGCATTCTCTAGTAATTAAAATATATATTCACTTATCACAATATAATTTGGATTAATATATCATTTTATCTATCAATGCAAAGAAATAGATGAAATTAACAGAATGGGAAAGACTAGAGATCTCTTCAAGAAAATTAGAGACATCAAGGGAAATGAGCACAATAAAGGACAGAAATGATATGGACCTAACAGAAGCAAAATATATTAAGAAGAAGAAGCAAGACTACACAGAAGAATGACAAAAAAGGTCTTCATGAGCCAGATAACCACGATGCTGTGTTCACTCACCCAGACCCCAGACATCCTGGGATGAGATGTCAAGTGGGCCTTAGGAAGCATCACTATGAAGAAAGCTAGTGGAGGTGATGGAATTCCAGTTGAGCTATTTCAGGTGGCCACATGTGATTGCTCACAGCCTCCCAGCCATGAGAGACATGAGATGCTTTAAACCTTCTGAAAACAGGTTCCTTAGAAAAGTTAGAAAACTATTAGTATAAGTATAGTGGGCTGATTAGAAATTGTATTGGTGAAGGGATTTTCATTTGTTGAACCAATGTTTGTTGCTAAGTCTCCACATCCCCTGCCCTTACACACATTAATGAATATATAGAAGAAATAAGTATTAACCTTTGATATAAATCACGTTAGACCTTAGGCTAAGTAAATTCTTTCCTTAACTAAAACCCACTATACCCTCACCCTATAGGAATGTAACTTTATTTGGGTGGCGTCTGTTTTGAGAATAATCACCCCTGGAGAAATAAGTGTCCTGGTTGACTGACCGCTGTCACAAGGAGAGGGTCATAAATTGTCAGCAGGCCCCCTGGCCAGAAGATGATATAACACCCCTAAGACCTCTGTATACATTTGTATGAAGCACCTGACTTTGATAAAAGTCAGGACTGCTGGCCCCACATGACTTTTGCATAACATCTCAGTGTATAAAAGTAGACCATGGAAAATAAAGAATTGGGATCAGTTTCTCGAAAAAAAAAAAAAAAAAAAGATGATGATATTAAAGTGCTGTAGTCAGTATGCCAGCAAATTTGGAAAGCTCAACAGTGGACACAGGACTGGAAAAAGTCAGTATTAATTTCAATCCCCAAAAAAGGCAATGACAAAAAATGTTCAAATTGTCACACAATTGCACTCATCTCACACGCTAGTAAAGTAATGCTTAAAATTCTTCAAGCCAGGCTTCAACAGTAACTGAACCATGGATTCCAGATGTTCAAGCTGGATTTAGAAAAGGTAGAGAAGCCAGAGATCAAATTGTGAACAACCATTGTACCATCAAAAAAAGCAAGAGAGTTGCAAAAAAAGTCTACTTCTGTTCTATTGATTATTCCAAAGCCTTTGACTGTGTGGATCACAACAAACTGTGGAAAATTCTGAAAGAGATGGGAATACCAGGCCACTTTACCTGCCTCCTGAGAAACCTGTATGCAGATCAAGAAGCAACAATTAGAACTGGACATGGAACTGACAGGTTCCAAATTGGGAAAGGAGTACATCCGGACTATATAGTGTCACCCTGCTTTTTTAACTTATATGCAGAGTACATCATGAGAAACACTGGGCTGGAAGAAGCACAAGCTGAAATCAAAATTGCTGGAAAAAAATATCAATAACCTCAGATATGCAGATGACACTACGCTTATGGCAGAAAGTGAAGAGGAGCTCAAGAGCCTCTTGATGAAAGTGAAAGAGGAGAGTGAAAAAGCTGGCTTAAAGTTCAACATTCAGAAAACTAAGTTCATGGCATCTGGTCCCATCACTTCATGTCAAATAGATGGGGAAACAATGGAAACAATGTGAGACTTTATTTTCTTGGGCTCCAAAATCACTGAAGATGGTGACTACAGTCATGAAATTAAAAGACACTTGCTTCCTGGAAGATAAGCTATGACCAAACTAGACAGCATATTAAAAAGCAGAGACATTACTTTGCCAACAAAGGTCCATCTAATCAAAGTTATGGTTTTTCTAGTAGTCATGTATAGATGTGAGAGTTGGACTATAAAGCAAGCTGAGCACCAAATAATTAACATTTTTGAACTGTGGTGTTGGAGAAGACTGTTGAGAGTGCCTTGAACTGCAAGGAGATGAATCCAGTCAATCCTAAAGGAAATCAGTCCTGAGTATTAATTGGAAATGGCAAACCATTCCAGTGTTCTTGCCTGGAGAATCCCATGGACAGAGGAGCCTGGCGGGCCATGGTCCATGAGGTCGCAGAGAATCGGACATGACTAAAGTAACTGAGCACGTATTCATTGGAAGGAATGATTCTGAAGCATGATCTCCAGTTCTGTGGCTACCTGATGTGTAGAACTGTCTTATTGGAAAGACCGTGATGCTGGGCAAGATTGAAGGAAGGAGAAAGGGACAACAGAGGATAAGATGACAGGATGGCATCACCTACCTGATGAACATGAATTTGAGTAAGATCCAAGAATTGGTGATAGGCAAAGAAGCCTGGAACTTCCTCAAACTCATGTCCATTGATTTGGTGATGCCATCCAACCATCTCAACCTCTGTCATCCCCTTCTCCTCCTACTTTTGATCTTTCCCAGCATCAGGGTCTTTTCAAATGACTCAGTTCTCTGTATCAGGTGGCCAAAGGATTGGAGTTTCAGCAACATCAGTCCTTCCAATGAACATTCAGGATTGATTTCCTTTAGGATGGACTGGTTTGATCTCCTCATAGTCCAAAGCACTCTCAAGAGTCTTCTCCAACACCACAGTTCAAAAGCATCAATTCTTTGGTGCTCAGCTTTCTTTATAGTCCAATTCTCAAATCCATACATGACTACTAGAAAAACCATAGCCATGACTAGACGGACCTTTGTTGACAAAGTAATGTCTCTGCTTTTTAATATGCTGTCTAGGTTGGTCATAACTTTGTTTCCAAGGAGTAAGCATCTTTTAATTTCATGGCTGCAGTCACCACCTGCAGTGATTTTGGAGCCCAAGAGAATACAGTCTGCCACTGTTTCCACTGTTTCCCCATCTATTTGCCATGAGGTGATGGGACCAGATGCCATGATCTTCGTTTTCTGAACGTTGAGCTTTAAGCCAACTTTTTGACTCTTCTCTTTCACTTTCATCAAGTGGCTCTTTAGCTCTGCTTCACTTTCTGCCATAAGGGTGGTGTCATCTGCATATCTGAGGTTATTGATATTTCTCCTGGCAATCTTGATTCCAGCTTGTGCTTCATCCAGCCCAGCGTTTCTCATGATGTACTCTGTATATGAATTAAAGAAGCATGGTGACAATATACAGCCTTGACGTACTCCTTTTCCTATTTGAAACCAGTCTGTTGTTCCATGTCCAGTTCTAACTGTTGCTTCCTGACCTGCATACAGCTTCTCACTGGCTGTCTATTTTATACATATGCTAACAAGGAAAAATCAGAAAGGGAAATTAAGGAAATAATATTATTCACCATTGCAACAAGAAGAATAAAATACCTAGGTATCAACATATTTAAAAGATAAAATACCTGTATGTAGAAAACTGTAAGTAAGAAAGATCACTCAAACAGATGGAGAGATATATCATGTTCTTGGATTGGAAGAATCAATATTATCAAAATGAGTATACCAGCCAAAGTGATCTACAGATTCAATTCAATCCCTATCAAATAGATCTAAATTATTTTCAAAAATTACCTCCTTTCAATCTGAAAGATTTCCTTTAATATGTCTTATGAAGATCTGCTGACAACTATATGAGTTAGATTATCTGCAAATATTATAAGCAAAAAAAAATATGATCAGAGTGATACTGAGATCATTATATCTAACACAAAGTAATGTTTTTACTTCTTTAAACATTTAAAAATGGGACAATGTAGTACATTTCTAACTTGTTCTGAAGGAATTCATGCAAACCTGATTCATTAAGCACATACATATTTATGAAATCAGTCATTTATTTGGGGCTATAGGATTAGCTCTCTATTGATTATACCTAGTTATCTGCTATGTGTGTGACAGTATAAAAAATGGTCACAAGCTGCTTACATTGATTTACTCTCCAATAAATGATTACTTTTCTTTTTTTATTTTATTTTTTTAACTTTAAAATATTGTATTGGTTTTGCAATATATCAACATGAATCCGCCACAGATATACACGTGTTCCCTATCTTGAACCCTCCTCCCTCCTTCCTCCCGTACCATCCCTCTGGGTCGTCTCAATGCACCAGCCCCAAGCATCCAGTATCATGCATCGAACCTGGACTGGTGATTCGTTTTATATATGATATTATACATGTTTCAATGCCATTTCTTTACTAATTAATTATATACTTCTACAATCATTTTATTTCTCTCCTGTTCATGATATCAGTGTCAGTTTTAGAACCCAAATAGTTTGTACATAAAAATTAAAAGTCAGTTGCATGGACAATGAGTGTTTGCTAAGTCACTTCAGTTGTGTCTGATTCTTTGCAACGCTATGAACTGTAGTCCTCCAGGCTCCTCTGTCCATGGGATTCTCCAGGCAAGAATACAGAAGTGGGTTGCCATATTTTCCCCCATGGGATCTTCCCAATCTAGGGAAGGAATTCTGTTTCTCTTATGTCTCCTTCATTGGCAGGTGTTCTTTACCACTATTACCACCTGGAAAGCCCAGTATAGACAAAGTACCCTGTAAGATAAAGTGTCTTTAGGCTTGCCTATCTACATGTGACACAGGTTTTATCAGTATTATTTTAATTACTAGCAGCAACTGTTCTAAATATATTATACAAACCTCACTTCAATAGGCAGTAGAAACTCTTTTGATTGATAATCAGATCAGATCAATCACTCAGTCATGTCCAACTCTTTGCGATCCCATGAATTGCAACACACCAGGCCTCCCTGTCCATCACCAACTCCCGGAGTTCACTCAGACTCACGTCCATTGAGTCAGTGACGCCATCCAGCCATCTCATCCTCTGTCGTCCTCTTCTCCTCTTGCCCCCAATCCCTCCCAGCATCAGAGTCTTTTCCAATGAGTCAACTCTTCGCTTAAGGTGGCCAAAGTACTGGAGTTTCAGCTTTAGCCTCATTCCTTCCAAAGAAATTCCAGGGCTGATCTCCTTCAGAATGGACTGGTTGGATCTCCTTGCAGTCCAAGGGACTCTCAAGAGTCTTCTCCAACACCACAGTTCAAAAGCATCAATTCTTTGGAGCTCAGCCTTCTTCACATTCCAACTCTCACATCCATACATAACCACAGGAAAAAACATAGCCTAGACTAGACGGACCTTTGTTGACAAAGTAATGTCTCTACTTTTGAATATGCTGTCTAGGTTGGTCATAACTTTTCTTCTAAGGAGTAAACGTCTTTTAATTTCATGGCTGCAGTCACCATCTGCAGTGATTTTGGAGCCCAGAAAAATAAAGCCTGACACTGTGTCCACTGTTTCCCCAACTATTTCCCATGAAGTGATGGGACCAGATGCCATGATCTTCGTTTTCTGAATGTTGAGCTTTAAGCCAACTTTTTCACTCTCCACTTTCACCTTCATCAAGAGGCTTTTGAGTTCCTCTTCATTCTGCCATAAGGGTGGTGTCATCTGCATATCTGAGGTTATTGATATTTCTCCTGGCAACCTTGATTCCAGCTTGTGTTTCTTCCAGTCCAGCGTTTCTCATGATGTACTCTGCATATAATTTAAATAAACAGAGTGACAATATACAGCCTTGACAAACTCCTTTTCCTATAGTTACTTTAAATTTCATGCTGGAGAATTCCAAAATCTGTCTTATCTGAGTCTCATTTTAAGGGAGAAAATAAATTGACTTCTGAGGAGAAATTTGATCCCATTCTCAGTGGCAGATACTCCAAGATGAATACAAGGTAAGAGAAATAAGACCACACATTTCTCATTCTTGAGGTCAAGAAGACCTCCCTGACTACACACAGAGAGGAAGGCTTCTTAGAGGCCAAAAAGGGAGGGATACCACCCCACAGTAAATGATGCCAACTATCCACATCCCTCTTCAATAGAATGCATCTTGTTTAAGAGAAATGCATGCACACATGGGAGGATCCTTAGATAAAGCAAATATGGACTTAGAACCAGGCAAAGTGTGATAACTGGTCAAAGGAAACCCAGAAGAAATGCCCCATATAAGCTATTCACTACTATGACGGCAAAATTCTCCTTCTGAGCCCACCCATGTGTCTATCCACACATACTGTACTCATAGGCAGTATACTTGTTTCACTACTTTCCATCTCTATGCAGAAATTCATTTCTACACAGCTTGTGGGCCAGAGTCTTGTCATTGCCACCTGTCCCTGGTGGTCTACTGGCTAGGGTTCTGCACTCTCATTGCTGTGACCTGATTTTAGTCTCTGATCAGGATAACAGAAATCTCGCTTCAAGTCACTTCTGACAGACCACCTGAGACCAGTTCTGATGCTTATCTTGTCTCTTTACATAGCTTTTATTTTAGCCTACTGTGAAAATTTTCTTTAAAGTCATATATGATGTAATGGATGATAGTAACTGACATGTGTATGTGTTTAGTATGAGGGTTTATATTAATCTTGATAGCAGTTGCTCACTGTTCAATATTTGCTATAGCTCAGGTTCTTCAAATTTTTTTTTTCTAGTGTCCTTCTTTTTATCTCCCATGTAATCATTGGGCTTCTCTAAAAATTCCTCCTCAGATAGTCTACACCTTGAAGTTGTCACTGACTATAATAGGAGGGGAATGCTACTCACATGGTGGTAAGATGAACATATTCATAAGCACTCTATAATCTTATGATTAGGTCTAAGATTTAATCTTATGGTTAAACCTCTGCATATATAAGCAGCTCATATAACACAACATCAAATAAAAAATCCAATAAAAAATGGACAATAAACTGAATAGATATTTTCAAAGAGGAAATGTAGGTTGTCAACAGCCACATGAAAATGTACCCAATATTGCAAATCATCAGGAAAATGAAAATAAAATCCACAATGAGATATCACTTCATTATCAAAATGGATATAATTGAAAAGAGCACAAATAACAATTGTTAACAAGAACATGGAGAAAAGAGAACTGTTGTACACTGCTTCTGGGAATGTAAATTGGTGCAGCCACAATGGAAAACGATATGGAGGTTTTGTAAAAAAAAAAAAAAAAAACCAACAACAACAATAATAATAACTAAATAGAAGTAGTGTCTGTGTGCTTGTGTGTGTACATGTTAGTTGCTCAGTCATGTCTGACTCTTTGCAGCCTCAAGGACTGTAGCTTGTCAGGTTCTTCTGTCCATGGAATTTTTCAAGCAAGAATACTGGAGTAGGTATTCCCTTCTCCAGGGAATCTCACTGACTCAGCAATCAAACATGGGTCTTCTGCATTGCAGATAGATTCTTTAACTTCTGAGCCATCAGGGAAGCACATATCACCCAGGAATTCCAATTCCAATACTATATATATATATATATATATATATATATATATATATATATATATATATATAAACACTAATTCAAAAATATATATGTATCCCAATGTTCATAAACACATTATTTACATGGAAGAAACCTAAGTGTTCAAAAACAGATGAATGGATAAATATGATGTAATATGTACAAAATACAAGAGAAGATTCTACACATGGACATTATCAGATAATCAATGCCAAAATCAGATTGATTACACTCTTTGAGCTAAAGATGGAGAAGCTCTATACAATCAGTAAAAATAAGACAGAGTTGACTGTGTCTCAGATCATGAACACCTTATTGCAAAATTCAGGCTTAAATTGAAGAAATTATGGAAAATCACTAGACCACTCAGGTATGACCTAGATAAAATCCTATATGATTATGCAGTGAAAGTGACAACTAGATTAAAGGGATTTGATCTGATAGATAGAATGCCTGAAGAACTATGGACGGACTTCATAACACTGTACAGGAGGCCATGATCAAAACAATTCCTAAGAAAAAGAAATGCAAAAAGAGAAAACAGGTGTCTGGAGAGGACTTACAAATGGCTGAGAAAGAAGAGAAGCTAAAGGCAAAGGTAAAAATGGAAAGATATAGCCACCTGAATGAAGAGTTTCAAAGAATAGCAAGGAGAAATAAGAAAGCCTTCTTAAGTGATCAGTGCAAAGAAATTGAGGCAAACAATAGAATAGGAAAAACTAGAGATCTCTTCAAGAAAAGTAGAGATATAAAGGGAATATTTCATACAAAGATGGGCACAATAAAGGACAGAAATAGTATGGACCTAATAGAAGCAAAATATATTGAGAAGAGGTGGCAAGAATACACAGAACTATACAAAAAAAAATCTTAATGACCCATATAACCATGATGGTGTGGTCAGTCACCTAGAATCAGACACCCTGGATTGCAAAGTTAATTGGGTCTTAGGAAGCATCACTATGAACAAAGCTAGTGGAGGTGATGGATTCCAGCTGAGCTCTTTAGAATTCTAAAAGATGATGCTGTTAAAGTGTTACACTAAATATACCAGCAACATGCATCCGCCATGGTATGGCAAAACCAATATAATATTGTAAAGTAAATAAATAAATAATAATTTAAAAAAATATGCCAGCAAATTTGGGAAATGCAGCAGTGGCCACAGGACTGGAAAAGACCAGTTTTCATTCCAATCTCAAAGAAAGGCAATCCCAAAGAATGTTCAATCTATCTCACAATTGCACTCATCTCACACGCTAGCAAAGCAATGCTCAAAATTCTCCAAAGAAGTCTTAACAGTACATAAACCAAGAACTTCCAAATGTTCAAGCTGTATTTAGAAAAGGCAGGAAAACCAGAGAACAAATTACCAACAACCGTTGTATCATTGAAAAAGCAAGAGAATGCCAAAAAATGAATCTACTTCTACTTTATTGATTATGCCAAAGGCTTGACTATGTGACTCACAACAAACTGTGGAAAATTCTTCAAGAGATGGGAATATTAGACCATCTTATCTGCCTCCTGAGAAGTCTGTATACAGGTCAAGAAGCAACAATTAGAAACAGACATGGAACAATGGACTGGTTCCAAATTGGTAAAGGAGTATGTCAAGGCTGTATACTGTCACCCTGCTTATTTAACTTACATGCATAATGCATCCTGTGAAATTCCAGGCTGGGTGAAGCACAAACTGGAATCAATATTGCCAGGAAAAATATCAATAACCTCAGATATGCAGATGAGACCACCCTCATGGCAGAAAGTGAAGAGGAACTAAAGAGCCTCTTCATGAAAACGTAAGAGAATGAAACACCTGGCTTAAAACTCAATATTTAAAAAGCAAAATCATGACATCTGGTCCCATCACTTCATAGCAAATAGATAGGGAAAAATTACAAACAGTGACAGACTTTATTTTCTTGGCTCCAAAAATCACTGCAGATAATGACTGCAGCCATGAAATCAAAAGGTACATGCTCCTTGGAAGAAAAGCTATGACCAATCTAGAGAGCACGTTAAAAAACAGAGACATTACTTTGCCAACAAAGGTCCATTTAGCCAAACTATGGTTTTTCCAGTAGTCATGTATAGATGTGAAAGTTGGACTATAAAGAAAGCTGAGCATGAAATAATTGAAACTTTTGAACTGTGGTGTTGGAGAAGACTCTTGAGAGTTCCTTGGACTGCAAGGAGTTCAAACCAGTCAATCCTAAAGGAAATCAGTCCTGAATATTCATTGGAAGGACTGACCCTGAGGCTCCAATACTCAGGCCTTCTGAAACAAAGAACTGACTCATTGGAAAGGCCCTGATGCTAGGAAAGATTGAAGGCAGGAGGAGAATTGGACAAAAGGGAATGAGATGATTGGATGGCATCACTAACTCGACAGACATCAGTTTAAGCAAGCTCCAGGAGTTGGTGAGGGACAGGGAAGCCTGGCATGCTGCATTTCATGGGGTTGCAAATTGTTGGACATGACTGAGTAAACTGAACTGATTATGTACACACACACACACACACACACACACACACACACACATATAAACACAAGGAAATACAACTTAGCCATTAAAAAATAATTCAATTTTGCCATTTGCAGCAACACAGATGGACTTGGAGTACTTTTAACAAAGGGAAATAAGTCAAACAGAAAAAAAAATACTGTATGATATCATGTTTATGTGGAATCTAAAAAATACAACAAACTAGTGAATATGACACAAAAGAAGCAGACCCACAGATAGAGACAGCAAACTAGTGGCTACCAGTGCAAGCAGAGGGGCAATATAAGGGTGAGGAAGTGGGAAGTATAAACTTTTGGATGTAAGATTGGTTCAAGGATGCATTGTACATCATGTGGGATATCGCCTATGTTTTGCATGGAATACAGAATAAAGCTGGGTAAAGACTAATAGAGTGTTGCCAAGAAAATGCACTGTTCATACAAAACACCCTCTTTCAACAACACAAGAGAAGACTCTATACATGGACATCAGCAGATGGTCAATACCGAAATCAGATTGATTATATTCTTTGCAGCCAAAGATGGAGATGTTCTATACACTCAGCAAAAAGAAGACCAGGAGCTGACTATAGCTCAGACCATGAACTCCTTATTGGCAAATTCAGACTTAAATTGAAGAAAGTAGGGAAAACCACTAGACCATTCAGGTAAGACCTAAATCAAATCCCTTATGATTATACAGTGGAAGTGAGAAATAGGTTTAAGGGCCTAGATCTGATAGATAGAGTGCCTGTTGAACTATGGAATGAGGTTCGTGACATTGTACAGGAGACAGGGATCAAGACCAGCCCCATGGAAAAGAAATGCAAAAAAGCAAAATGGCTGTCTGGGGAGGCCTTACAAATAGCTGTGAAAAGAAGAGAAGCAAAAAGCAAAGGAGAAAAGGAAAGATATAAGCATCTGAATGCAGAGTTCCAAAGAATAGCAAGAAGAGATAAGAAAGCCTTCCTCAGCGATCAATGCAAAGAAATAGAGGAAAACAACAGAATGGGAAAGACTAGGGATCTCTTCAAGAAAATCAGAGATGCCAAAGGAATATTTCATGCAAAGATGGGCTCGATAAAGGACAGAAATGATATGGACCTAAAAGAAGCAGACCATATTAAGAAGATATGGCAAGACTACACAGAAGAACTGTATAAAAAAGATCTTCACGACCCAGATAATCATGATGGTGTGATCACTGACCTAGAGCCAGACATCCTGGAATGTGAAGTCAAGTGGGCCTTAGAAAGCATAACTACGAACACAACTAGTGGAGGTGATGGGATTCCAGTTGAGCTCTTTCAAATCCTGAAAGATGATGTTGTAAAAGTGCTGCACTCAATATGCAGCAAATTTGGAAAACTCAGCAGTGGCCACAGGACTGGAAAAGGTCCGTTTTCATTCCAATCCCAAAGAAAGGCAATGCCAAAGAATGCTCAAACTATCGCACAATTGCACTCATCTCACATGCTAGTAAAGTAATGCTCAAAATTCTCCAAGCCAGGCTTCAGCAAAATGTGAACCGTGAACTTCCAGATGTTCAAGCTGGTTTTAGAAAAGGCAGAGGAACCAGAGATCAAATTGCCAACATCCACTGGATCATGGAAAAAGCAAGAGAGTTCCAGAAAAGCAACTATTTCTGCTTTATTTTCTATGCCAAACCCTTTGACTGTGTGGATCACAATAAACTGTGGAAAATTCTTCAAGAGATGGGAATACCAGACCACCTGATCTGCCTCTTTAGAAATTTGTATGCAGGTCTGGAAGCAACAGTTAGAAATGGACATGGAACAACAGACTGTTTCCAAATAGGAAAAGGAGTTCATCAAGGCTGTATATGGTCACCCTGTTTATTTAACTTCTATGCAGAGTACATCATGAGAAAATCTGGAAGAAACAAGCTGGAATCAAGATTGCTGGGAGAAATATCAATAACCTCAGATAATCAGATGACATCACCCTTATGGCAGAAAGTGAAGAGGAACTAAAATACTCTTGATGAAAGTGAAAGTGGAAAGTGAAAAAGTTGGCTTAAAGCTCAACATTCAGAAAATGAAGATCATGGCATCCGGTCCCATCACTTCATGGGAAATCAATGGGGAAACAGTGGAAACAGTGTCAGACTTTATATTTCTGGGCTCCAAAATCACTGCAGATGGTGACTGCAGCCATGAAATTAAAAGATGCTTACTCCTTGGAAGGAAAGTTATGACCAACCTAGATAGCATATTCAAAAGCAGAGACATTTCTTTGCCAACAAAGGTTTTTCCTGTGGTCATGTATGGATGTGAGATTTGGACTGTGAAGAAGGTTGAGCGCCGAAGAATTGATGCTTTTGAACTGTGGTGTTGGAGAAGACTCTTGAGAGTCCCTTGGATTGCAAGAAGATCCAACCAGTCCATTCTGAAGGAGATCAGCCCTTGAAGTTCTTTGGAAGGAATGATGCTGAAGCTGAAAGTCCAGTACTTTGGCTACCTCATGCGAAGAGTTGACTCATTGAAAAGGTCTCTGATGCTGGGAGGGATTGGGGGCAGGAGGAGAAGAGGACGACAGAGAATGAGATGGCTGGATGGCATCACTGACTCGATAGACATGAGTCTGAGTGAACTCCGGGATTTGGTGATGGACAGGGAGGCCTGGCGTGCTGCAATTCATGGGGTCTCAAAGAGTTGGACACGACTGAGCGAATGATCTGATCTGATCTGATGAATAGAAAATAACCGTTAAAAGCTGTATCAAAACTAAAAATATACAAAAAATTGGGGCAAAGATTAATATCATGGAGAAATATTATGCAAAATTATAAAGTTGAACAGTCCTGGACTTAAAGTCACATAACAGTTGAATTTAACTCTACCACTTAACTAGATGTATGTATGACAATTTACATTTCTGAATTACAGTTTCCTCATGTATGAAGTCAAAGTCATACCTTGCCTCTCAGTCTGAGGTTCAGGGGGAAAAAAAATGTTTATGTAGTTTATTTAAATGAATCTGAGGAGGATTTGTCACATTTTAAATATTTGAGAAATTTCCTTCCCCTACTTGTCACTGTTTGATGGAAACATTCTCAATTATTTTTCCTACACTGCTCTTAACATCTAATTCTTAACTGTAGCAACATTCATCAACAAATGAAATTTTGGTATTAGAATGAAAAGTTGATTGAAATCTAGTTGCAAATGGAAGCCATTAATGTAGGAAAGAGACTGCATTTGGTGTCTAATTGGAGATAAAATTTTAAATAAGCTACATTTAAATAAAACTTACCTTTCCTTGGCAAATCAGAATGATTATCAGTATAACTTGTTAAACTGCAATGTGATATGCTAACCTGGCTTAATATTAATTCCTTCAATGATTATTATCACTTGAATTATGCTTTGGCACTTATTATGAAGCGTGTAATTGTGAACAAAATAAATGAAGCCCTCTGCTTTAACTGTAAAAAACCTAGGGGTGATTCTAAGTGGCTCTAAAAATGTATAGTACATATTTTTCTTAAAAGTCTTGTTTTTTCATTAGCAGGGTTTGCATTTTACTGAAATGTTAAATGTAATGTATTAAAGAAATTACACTGAGAATAGTAAGTTATCAACTATCTTCATTCTCTCTCCTTCATTTCATTAAAAACTTTGATTTGTTTTGCCCAACTACCAAGAGGTAATTGGGCTTACCAGGTGGCTCTAGTGGTAAAGAATCTGTCTGCCAATGCAGGAGGAGACCTAAGAGTCGAGGGCTCAATCCGTGGGTCAGGAATATTCCCTGGAGGATGGCATGGCAACCCACTCCAGTATTCTTGTGTGGAAAATCCCATGGGAAGAGGAGCCCGACGGGGTACAGTTCATGGAATGGCAAAGCATCAGACACAACTTGGCAACTAAGCACACACATATACAAGAGCTAACAGTCCCCCGCCCCCCTTTATGGGGAATCTTGTGAAAGCTTTCCAATACCTTTGTGTCTAGAGGACATTTTCCCCTGTATTTAGATCACTATCTAAACTGAGATTTAAAAAAAAAAATCTTCCCTCAAGAGTTACAGCACAATTGTATTTGGTAGTGCAATGTGCCATTTGAACAATGTACTCTTACTTGTCATTAGTATCTACAAGAAGCAAGTATACTAAATGTTGACAATATTAGGAGACCACATTTTATCAAAATTATTAAAATTCATTTTAAAATCATTTAAAATCAATTTTAAAGTAAAATTTGGTTTACCAAAAAACTTTTTATTTTACTTTAATATTGATTTTACATGATTTTAAAATGAATTCTAATAATTTTAATAAAATGTGGTCTTCTAATATTGTCAACATTTAGTGTATTTGCTTCTTGTAGATACTAATGACAAGTAAGAGTACGTTGTTCAAATGGCACATTGCACTACCAAATACAGTTGTGCTGTAACTCTTGAGGGAAGATTTTTTTAAAGTAAATAGTTTTTTTTTTTTTTCTTGGAAAAGGCAATGGCACCCTACTCCAGTACTCTTGCCTGGAAAATCCCATGGATGGAGGAGCCTGGTAGGCTGCAGTCCATGGGGTTGCTAAGAGTTGGACACGACTGAGGGACTTCACTTTCACTTTTCACTTTCATGCATTGGAGAAGGAAATGGCAACCCACTCCAGTATTCTTGCCTGGAGAATCCCAGGGACAGAGGAGCCTAGTAGGCTGCCATCTATGGGGTCGCATAGAGTCGGAGATGACTGAAGCGACTTAGCAGTATTAGCAAATAGGTTTTTACTTTTTGATCCTTTCATTACTTTCTCAGATATAGTATGTTAACTTAGTTTTACTGATATTCTTGCTCAAAAACTACATGTAGTATGCAACTTCTCATCCTTACTCTCTCAAGGCTACATTTTAATGTGGGAATAATGGGTAGAACATTCCAAGCACAGTGGAGGGGGTGAGCAGCCTCTGATGGCCCGGGTCCAGCTCTCAGGCCAACTAGCTGTCATGACCCCTTGATGACCTCCTCTAACAGAGAAGAACGTAAGTCATAAATCCCTTATTCTGCTCTAAATATATTTGTACCTGTGTGATAATACAAATAAAGGGTCCTATGCCATATGTCTAATGCCCAAAGAATGTAAACCAATAATGAAACATATTTGAACCTCCTAATTAGAGAAGCATACCCTCATAATAACCTGAAAAGTAGGAATCAAATACAGTATTCTTATATTCCTCTGAGCTCTGAACCAGAATGTTTAGAAAAGAGCCAGCTCCTGGCCCTTGACTGATGGTCTTTATTCAATTCACCCCAGGCTCAGTTATCTCTCATGAGGGGACTTTGGCACATCATTATTGACACATCAGCCTGTCTATCAAGCTCTATCCATGATGTTGGGTGGGAAATATCTCATGGCCACCTGGCCCCATCCTCACCCAGGCTGAGATTTGGATAAACTGGCAGCACATTCCACCTCATAACTGACACATTGGGAATGAAGTCATGCTAATGTAGGTCCAGGAGCTTGGCTCTGGACCATTTTGACTGAGGTTTTCAGGGTCTGAGTATCCAGACAGTGATCTTGAAGGAGGCACATACGGTCCAAGTGGCTATAGAGCCTTAGGCATGAGGATTCTTTTTCTTATGGAGAAGATCATGTGTGGAGGAGAATGGGGGTGGATCCCTCTCAAGCACAGTGCTCAGAACAGTGGGTATGACTAGTTGGCTCTTATGATGTTGCTGGTAGTATCAAAGCTGGGCATCTTGGACACCACTCTTATCAGCTACCTTTGAAAAGTGTAAACATGGAATTTTAGTTGAATAAACTAAAACTCATATTCCATTTCTACAACTTCTAATATAACCGTACAACTTATTAGAGATATTTATAGGAGTTAGAGTAAATACTGGATGTTTCTCATTATGCAGTGAGTTTTAGTCACCCAAGATATTTAATGTAGTTATGAAGCTTTGATTGAAAGAATCTTTACTATGTTGAAGGCTTAGAAATAAACATTTGACAAATTGAGTGGAAATTATAAAGCAAGGAACGAATTCCTGAATATATCTTACGAAAAGTCATCCTTGTTATATATTATGTGTATTAAATATAGACCACTTAGGTCATCTATGTGCAAAGAAAAACCATCAGATTATAGGTATACACTCTCAGGTAACTCATTTAGTATGAGGTTGCTTTTGTTGAGTAGTATTTAGTTTTAAGAGTTGAAGGATGTTTCAGATAAGCCCAGGTTATAAAGGTACCTCACTGAGAATACACAGAGCACTGTCCTGGTATTTAATTTTAGGCAGCAGAATTAGATCTCATGAAAACAAGTTAGCTGATCTTGTCCAAATGTATGAGGCTGCATGATCTCTATTTCCTGCTTTTTACTATAGAAACACTACTTCTATATTACATTTACACTGCTGGTAATCATGTATATTGATGCAGCAACTGTGTAAAACAGTAGAGAGGTTTCTCAAAAAATTAAAAGTAGAGCTACCATATGACTTATCAATTTTACTCCTGGGTATATAACTGGAAAAAATAAAAAAACATGAATTCAAGAAGACATATACATTCCAATGTTCATAGCAGCATTATTTATAATTGCCAAGACATGGAAACACCTAAGTTTCCATCAGTAGATGAATGGATAAAGTAAATGGATAAAATAAAATAAGCATTTAAACATACACCATAGAATACCATTCAGCCATAAAAAAAGAATGAATTTTTGCCATTTGCAAAACATGGATGGCCTTTTGGAGGGTATTAAGCTAAATAAATGGCACCCCACTCCAGTACTCTTGCCTGGAAAATCCCATGGATGGAGGAGCCTGGTCGGCTGCAGTTCATGGGATCGCTAAGAGTTGGACACGACTGAGCAACTTCACTTTCACTTTTCACTTTCATGCATTGGAGAAGGAAATGGCAACCCACTCCAGTGTTCTTGCCTGGAGAATCAATCCCAGGGATGGCGGAGCCTGGTGGGCTGCCATCTATGGGGTCGCACACGACTGAAGCGACTTAGTAGTAGTAGTAGTAAGCTAAGCAAAATGTCAAACAGAGAAAGACACATTCTGCATAATGTCACTTTTAGGTGGGATCTGAAAAAAAAAAAAAAAAACTGGTGAATATAATGAAACAGAAGCAGAATCAGAAATTCAGAGAAATAACTAGTGGTTACTAGTGGGCAGAGGGAAAAAAACTACTATGTATAATATATGCTACAAGGTTATATTGTGCAACATGGAGAACATAGCCAATGTTTTTAATAACTATTCAGTTCAGTTCAATTCAATCACTCAGTTGTGCCCGACTCTTTGCGACCCCATGAATCACAGCATGCCAGGCCTCCCTGTCCATCACCAACTTCCGGAGTTCACTCAAACTCATGTCCATTGAGTCGGTGATGCCATCCAGCCATCTCATCCTCTGTCATCCCCTGCTCCTTCTGTCTCCAATCCCTCCCAGCATCAGGGTCTTTTCCAATGAATCAACTCTTCACATGAGGTGGCCAAAGTATTGGAGTTTCAGGCTGATGGGTATCCCTTAGAATGGACTGGTTGGATCTCCTTGCAGTCCAAGGGACTCTCAAGAGTCTTCTCCAATACCTCAGTTCAAAAGCATCAGTTCTTCGGCTCTCAGCTTTCTTCACTGTCCAACTCTCACATCCATACATGAGTACTGGAAAAACCATAGCCTTGACTATATGGACCTTTGTTGGCAAAGCAATGTCTCTGCTTTGAATATGCTGTCTATGTTGGTCATAACTTTCTTTCCAAGGAGTAAGCGTCTTTTAATTTCATGGCTGCAATCACCATCTGCAGTGATTTTGAAGCCCAAGAAATAAAGTCTGACACTGTTTCCCCATCTATTTGCCATTAAGTGATGGGACCAGATGCCATGATCTTCGTTTTCTGAATGTTGAGTTTTAAGCCAACTTTTTCACTCTCCTCTTTCACTTTCATCAAGAAGCTTTTTAGTTCTTCTTCACTTTCTTCCATAAGGGTGGTGTCATCTGCATATCTGAGGTTCATGATATTTCTCCCAGCAATCTTAATTCCAGCTTGTGCTTCTTCCAGCCCAGTGTTTCTCATGATGTATTCTGTATATAAGTTAAATAAGCAGGGTGAAAATATACAGCCTTGACATACTCCTTTTCATATTTGGAAGCAGTCAGTTGTTACTATTAGTGAGATATATTCTTTAAAAATTGCAAATCACTATACTGTACACCTGTAATTTGTATAATGAAAAAATACTACTTCTTGCTTTCCTGAATGCATCGGTCCTGCTCAGTCATTCGTCTCTGCTTACCCACACTGAGCTTGCTCAAGGTTGGCAAACAATGTTCCCAACTGCAACCAGGTTCCACTTAATGCTACTGCTCCAATATCCAACTTGAAAGTTGAATTACTCAAATCTCAATTTCTTATTTAAATTACTGAAAAAGAATTGAATAGGATCTACTTGGTTCAAATGTCATCATAAATCACTTTTTAATGATTCTTTATTTTTGGTGAAAATTCCCTTAGTTATCTGTAAAAAGAGGCATAATTCCACTCATAATCTATTTTAACTCATTTCATTATATTTTTGGAAATATAAAAATAAACATTTAATTTTCTTAAAGATAATCATCAAAAAAATAGTTTGTTTATTTTTTTCTTTCCTTTGAGAGAGAGAGAGGCTTCAAGGCCACCTATTTGAACCTGTATAAAAATCATAACATAAAGAGCTGCATTATTAAATATTTTGAAAGAATTTATTTTAACTTTTAACAATCATTTCCTTTTCTAAAGTGAAGGCATTCAGTCGTGTACGACTCTTTGCAACCCCATGGACTGTAGTCTATCAGGCTCCTCTGTCCATGGGATTCTCCAGGCAAAAGTACTGGTGTGGGTTACCATTTCCTTCTCCAGGGGATCTTCCCCACCCAGGGATCAAACCCTGGTCTCCTGCATTGCAGGCAGATGGTTTAAACTCTGAATCACCGGGGAAGCCCTGGAAGCCCATTTCTTTCTAAAACAATGCTTTTTTCTTGACTAACATTTCAATACCTGAAAAATAGATGCCATTTTGCAAGTAGAATATGTTTTGTACTTTTTTCACGTTTAAGAAAATCCAGATATACTAATAGTTGACAATCATTTCTGTATGTGACTAACAAAATAGACTAATTACTAGTTAACAGAAGACATACACTTTAGTCAAATAAATTACTACTATAAAGAAGAGAACATGGTAAATTACAAGAAAAATACAGATGTATACACTGATAAAAATGTTTACATTTTTTATTAGAGTAGGCTACTAAGATGGTTGAGTAAGGATGACTTTGCCATAAAGAAAGTGTGTAGACTTAGAGAAAGGAAAATGATTATCCACATGTTGACATTTTTGGTTAATTATGTTTGCCCATATTGGCAACCTATCTCCTGGGCAGAGTTAAAGGTACCTTGAATAAAGGTATGTCCAGAGCTTATATCCCAAGATACATTTGTTGCTTTTCTGTGTATTAACGTTAGCATATCATGAATACACACAAAGGTTATTGAATACTTTGGTGAGCTAAAACCATGAAACACATCCGTTTCAAACACTATTTATAGAAGAGGCCCACCTGAAGGCTTCCTGGATTTAATTCTTCTATATTTTTTTCTTAAAAAAAATTGTCTTAGAGATTGTCTAAGGCTATTCATTTTCTCAAAGGAAGATAATATCTGTAGCTATCTCAAAGTTGTTCTGAAAAGTATATCTGCCCCTGAGTTAGCCTTCTGCTCCTCTGAGCAATAATGATGATGTGATGATGACAAAGATGTAAAGGAAAAGCTCAGTAGTAACTATTGTGTGGCAGAGGAGGAAATGGAGCTGTGTCATGCATCTGAAGCCTTAGATATCATTAAAAGAAGAGAAAATGAAAAGAGAAAAAAATAATTGTAATTTGGATTTTTTTTCCAAATTGTAATTTGGAAACCTCTGAAATTGCTAGCATAAATACTTACATATTTGAGTACATTTACTGTTCTGTAGATCTGTTACCTTAAAATGGATTTGCATACTAAAATATATATGTCTTAAACTACTACTAATAAAAGTTGACCTGAAAGAGCAAAGCTTTCAGAATAGGGCTTAACCTGATGTTAACTGTATCTAGATGTTTTTTAAATGTACCATTCTAAAATGAGCTTAGAATTTGGTAAAAGAATAGAAAAGGAATAATTTATTCATCAATCTTTTTATTAAAAATGTATCACATGACTTTACAGGTATCAAACACCACTGTTCTAACAAAGACAAAACAATAGAACAGGAGACTTTATCTGGAGAAGTAATACTTACAGTGTGTGTTAAAAATATGAATAGGATTTAGTTAGAAAACCAAGTGGAATTGGAAATAGAAGGGTTCCAGTAAGAGGACAGAGTGCTCAAAGGCCAGAGGCAGGAGAGATGAAAACTTCCAAGGAGTTGCAAAAAGCCTTTGATGGATGAAAAGATGGAGCACAAGTGTGGATATTTTTTTTTTTAATGAGTATATTATTCAAGGCATTGAATAATAAGAATTTGTTATTTTATTCTCTGAAGAATCAAAGTGGTTGAAATATTTTAAAGACATTAAGTGAAATAAAGTGTGAGATAATCAATACATATCAATGATTACCACATAACATTTGTGTACTCAGTCACTCAGTTGTGTCTGATTCTTTGCTTCCCCATGGACTATATATAGCCTACCAGTCTCCTCTGTCCATGGAATTTTCCAAACAAGAATACTGGAGAAAGTTGCAATTTCCTACTCCATGGGATCTTCCTAACCCAAGAATCAAGCCCACATCTCATGCATCTCTTACATTGGCAGACAAATTATTTATCACTGTGCCACTTGGGACACCCAATATAACATTTAGATCAACATATTCATATTTGAGCTCATGTAGGTCTATGCATTTATTTATGAAATGATTGCAGAGTAACTAGTGAAGTAGACCTTATCTATGAAAGAAGAAAAAAAAAAGTATTTGTATTATGCATGTAATTTATGTCCCAAGGAAACAGATTAAAAGTCATATGATATTAAGAATTTTTGAGTAGGGAACTTTCAATGGTGGAGGAATAAGAATGGTGGAGGAATAAGAAGATATCCTCCTTCCCCACAAATACATTAAAAATTCATCTGCATATGGAACAGCTCTCACAGAATTTCTGAACACCAGCAGATGTCCGCAGACTTCCAAAATAGCAAAAGATAAAGGTAAGGTAAGGCAAAAGATAAAGATTAAAGAAAAGAGACAAAAGTTTTAAGACAGGGATCTGTGCCCAAGGGAAGGAATCATGAAGGAGGAAAAGCTTCCACACACTTAGAAACCCCCTCATAGGTGGGGTCAAGTTGAGCTTAAGAACCTCGGAGAGAAACACGGGATCAGGTGCTTGGAAGGCAAAAACAGAGAGAATTCACCACAGAGATTGTTGTTGAATATCACTTTCCACTAAAAAGTGGCTCACATGCCTGCGCACACAGCAAAGAGTAGGGGTTGGGTCCCAAGGTTCAGGATCAGGGGTCAGACCCCAAGAAGGGGACCTGGGTTGCTTTCTACGAGGATACTCTGAGGGGGCTAGTATGACACAGCTGAGGAAGTCCAGGGAAAAGACTGGGCATCCCAGAAAGGCAAGAGATCATTATCCCAAGGATACCCTAACACCATGCATTGGTAGACAGTGGTGGTATGCCTGGCAGTAATTGCCAAAACCAGCAAAACTGATGGGGTGCCAGAAGCAGAATTAGACATGGCTGCAGTCTGTGATCCCAGAGGAGGAAATGTAAGCCACCGAGTGAGTGAAAGTCCCTCAGGTGTGTCCCATTTTCAGCGATGCCGTGGACTACATAGTCTGTGGAATTCTCCAGGCCAGTACACTGGGATGGGTAGCCGGCTCCCTTCTCCAGGGGATCTTCCCAACCCAGGGCTCGAACCCAGGCCTGCCGCATTACAGGCAGTTTCTTTACCAACTGAGCTGTCAGGGAAGCCACTAGCCACTGCCAAAGCCAGGGAGAGTGTCTGAGGCAGCAGATAAAACACTGCTGTGGTCCTGACCCCACAGGTGGCAGCTGCCACCAGGCTGTGAGCAGATACAGATTACTGCCCACACCTTGGTGGGAGCATAAGCAGCTTAGTTCCTCCAAGGGACCCAAGAACCAGGATCAATTCCTTTGAGAGAGAGCACAACACTCCTCAGACTTTAACAACATCTGGTGGGTCTCTACTGCCACAGGCACTCCCTGGTAAATCTCAGTTGTGGCCGCTGGACCTCTCCCTCTGCCCCGGCTCGTAAAGCAAGAGAGACTTAATAAGAGTCAACCTTTGCCCTCTGTCTTCTGGGTGGGGAACACACACTAGGAGGACAGCCTACAAGCAGAGCTGGTCCTAAACCAAAATGTAACACCAGGGGCTGTGTGACCAAAGAAGAGGAAGGGAATTAGCTCCTGCAACTACAGGTGCAGCAGACTAAATCCACACAATTAGCTGGCGACTGTGAACATTAGAGGTGAATGTGGACTTTGGGAGCAAGTACAAGGTGAAATAAGGCCAAATCTGAGTCTGAGCTGACATCAAACTGCCCACCTCAGGTCCAGAGACCTTCATAAGAATACTGGAGGACTTTCTGTGTAGGCAGATTGACTGGAACACACTGTGTGGAGTGGAAAACAGAGGAAACATGAGGACACTTCTCTTAATACCACTCTATATAAAATTGTCTTTTTATTTTCTTCTTAATATTCATCTAATATTATTTTCTATATTATTTCCTTAATTTTTTAAACTAGTTTTACTTTGTTAAACATCTTTTTTTAAATAAATTTATTTATTTTCCTATTTTTACAGTACCCTTTAGTTATATTGCTTTTTTTTTTTTCATGTTTTGATTTTGTATTCTTGCTAGTCTAGTTTTTACTATTCATTTTCACTTATAGATTTCTTTATTGACTGTATTGCTGTCTTTTTTTTTTCCCCCCATTCCTGTTTTTGTCCTTTTTTTTTTTTTTTTTTCCCTTTTCTCTCATTTCTTTTTTCTTTGTAAGGGTATGAGTTTCTTTGGGTGCTCTGGGCTATTAAGTGTTGCTTTCACTAACATCTTGGAGTTTTGGTTTTTGTTCTGCATAGACTGTGAGCTCTTTGTGCTACAGTAAGGGATCAGGCCTAAACACCTGAGATGAGAGAACCAAGTACAGGACTTTGGACCACCAGAGAACTCCTAAATTCATAGAACAGGAATTGGTGAAGCTCTCCCAAAGGCCTCCATCTCAAGACTAAGACCAAGCCTCAGTCAAAGGCTAACAAGCTCCAGCACCAGACACCCAATACCAAACAACAAAACAAGAACACAGCTCTGCACATTAGCAGACAGACTGTTCAAAGATATAGAAAACCCAATGAAACCCCCACTGCCACCCCCCCCCCAAAAAAAAAAACAACTACTGGGCATGGCACTATCTTTCAGAGACACAAAATCCAGCTCCATCTACCAGAAAACAGGCACAAGTGCCCCCAGCCAGAAAACCTTCACAAGGGACTGGTTCAACTCCACTCACAGGGGGCACATTCACAATTAAGAGGAACTACAACCTTCCAGCCTACAGAAAGATGACCCCCAAACACAGTAAATTAAACAAAAGGAAAAGACAGAGAAATATGAAGCAGATAAAGGAACATGGTAAAAATACACAAGACCAAACAAATGTGGAAATATACAGTCTACCTGAAAAAGAAAGAATTCAGAGTAATGATAGTAAACATGATCAAGTATTTTGAAAATGAAATGGAGGCACAGATAGACTGGAGACACAGATCGAGACGATTCAAGGAATTTTTAACAAGAAATGTTTAATGTTTAACTTAGATGAAGTGAAAAATAGACAATCCACAATGAACAGCACCAAAACTGGGATTAAAAACATACTAGAGGAGGCCAATAGCAGAACAAGTGAGGCAGAAGAGCAGAAATATCATGAGAAAATATTTGAAAAGATTGCAGTCAAAAACTGCTAAAATGGGAGAGGAAATAGCCATCAAGGCCAGGAAGTCCAGAGAGTCTCATATAGGATAAATCCAAGGAGAGACATTCCAAGACACATATTAATCAAGCTATTAAAAAATAAATACAAAGAACAAATATTAAAAGCAACAAAGAAAGAGCAACAAATAACATACAAGGGGATCCCCATGAGACTAACAGCTGATCTTTCACCAGAAACACTGAAAGCATTTAGGGACTGGCAGAATATATTTAAAGTGATGAAAGGAAGAAATCT